>NW_027225426.1:0-20831 GCF_041296235.1 Equus asinus | reverse complement strand
CAGCAGGTGGCTCCAGCGAGTCGAGCAAGTTTGTGCCGGTGTGCTCAGCAGGTGGTTCAGGCAGGTCCGGCAGGTGTTTCTGGTCTGTCCAGTACGTGGTGCCGGCATGTCCGGCACGTGCTTCCAGTATGTTTGAGAGGTGGTTCCTACCTTCCCGGCGGGAGATTCCGGAGCGTCCGCCATGTGATTCTGGCCTACCTGGCAGGGGATTTTGGCGTCTCTGGCTGGTGGTTCCGGCGAGTCGAAGAGGAGGTTCCGGCGTGCTCGGCAGGTGCATCCGGTGTCTCTGGCACGTCATTCTGGCACGTTCGAGAGGTGGTTCCGGCATGCCTGACAGGTGATTCCGGAGTGTCCGACAAGGGGTTCTGGCACGTCTGAGAGGTGGTTCCGGCATACCCTGCAGGTGATTCTGGCTTGTCTGCCGAGTGGTGCTGGCGTAGCCATCAGGTGATTTTGGCGTGTCCAGCAGGTGGCTCCAGCGAGTAGAGCAGGTTGTTCCAGCGTACTCAGCAGGTGGTTCAGGCGGGTCTGGCAGGTGGTTCCGGTCTCTCTAGTAGGTGGTTCCGGCGTGTCCGGCACGTGCTTCTGGCACGTCTGAGAGCTGGTTCCGGCATGCCCGGCGGGTGATTCCATAGAGTCCGCCACGTGGTTCTGGCCTAGCTGACAGGTGATTTTGGCGTCCCCGGCAGGTGGTTACAGCGAGTTGAGCAGGAGGTTCCGGCATGCTCGGCAGTTGCATCCGGTGTCTCTGGCACGTGGTTCTGGCACGTCTGACATTTGGTTGCATCATGTCTGGCAGGTGATTCCGGAGTGTCCGGCAAGAGGTTCTGGTGTAGCCGGCAGGTGATTTTGGCATGTCCGGCAGGTGTTTCTGGCGAGCTGTTCAGGTGGTTCCGGTGTTCTTGGCAGGTGATTCTGGCGTGTCCAGCAGGTGGTTCCGGTCTGTCCGGTAATGGGTTCCGTCATGTGCCGCACGTGGTTCTGGCACGTCTGAGAGGTGGTTCCCGCATGCCCGGCAGGTGCTCCAGGAGAGTCCTACAAGTGGTTCTGGCCTAGCCCGCAGGTGATTTTGGCGTGTCCGGCAGGTGGTTCCGGCATGCTCGGCAGGTGGTTCAGGCATGTCTGGTAGGTGGTTCCGGTCTGTCCGCGAGGTGGTTCCGGCGTGTCAGGCACGTGGTTCCGGCATGTGTGACAGGTGGTTCTGGCATGTCCGGCAGGTGATTCTGGATTGTCCACCAAGTGGCTCTGGTGTAACCAGCAGGTGATTCCGGAGTGTACGGCAAGTGGTTCTGGCATAGCTGGCTGGTGATTTTGGGGTGTCCAGCAGGTGGCTCCAGCGAGTCGAGCAAGTTGTGCCGGTGTGCTCAGCAGGTGGTTCAGGCAGGTCCGGCAGGTGTTTCTGGTCTGTCCAGTACGTGGTGCCGGCATGTCCGGCACGTGCTTCCAGTATGTTTGAGAGGTGGTTCCTACCTTCCCGGCGGGAGATTCCGGAGCGTCCGCCATGTGATTCTGCCTACCTGGCAGGGGATTTTGGCGTCTCTGGCTGGTGGTTCCGGCGAGTCGAAGAGGAGGTTCCGGCGTGCTCGGCAGGTGCATCCGGTGTCTCTGGCACGTCATTCTGGCACGTTCGAGAGGTGGTTCCGGCATGCCTGACAGGTGATTCCGGAGTGTCCGACAAGGGGTTCTGGCACGTCTGAGAGGTGGTTCCGGCATACCCTGCAGGTGATTCTGGCTTGTCTGCCGAGTGGTGCTGGCGTAGCCATCAGGTGATTTTGGCGTGTCCAGCAGGTGGCTCCAGCGAGTAGAGCAGGTTGTTCCAGCGTACTCAGCAGGTGGTTCAGGCGGGTCTGGCAGGTGGTTCCGGTCTCTCTAGTAGGTGGTTCCGGCGTGTCCGGCACGTGCTTCTGGCACGTCTGAGAGCTGGTTCCGGCATGCCCGGCGGGTGATTCCATAGAGTCCGCCACGTGGTTCTGGCCTAGCTGACAGGTGATTTTGGCGTCCCCGGCAGGTGGTTACAGCGAGTTGAGCAGGAGGTTCCGGCATGCTCGGCAGTTGCATCCGGTGTCTCTGGCACGTGGTTCTGGCACGTCTGACATTTGGTTGCATCATGTCTGGCAGGTGATTCCGGAGTGTCCGGCAAGAGGTTCTGGTGTAGCCGGCAGGTGATTTTGGCATGTCCGGCAGGTGTTTCTGGCGAGCTGTTCAGGTGGTTCCGGTGTTCTTGGCAGGTGATTCTGGCGTGTCCAGCAGGTGGTTCCGGTCTGTCCGGTAATGGGTTCCGTCATGTGCCGCACGTGGTTCTGGCACGTCTGAGAGGTGGTTCCCGCATGCCCGGCAGGTGCTCCAGGAGAGTCCTACAAGTGGTTCTGGCCTAGCCCGCAGGTGATTTTGGCGTGTCCGGCAGGTGGTTCCGGCATGCTCGGCAGGTGGTTCAGGCATGTCTGGTAGGTGGTTCCGGTCTGTCCGCGAGGTGGTTCCGGCGTGTCAGGCACGTGGTTCCGGCATGTGTGACAGGTGGTTCTGGCATGTCCGGCAGGTGATTCTGGATTGTCCACCAAGTGGCTCTGGTGTAACCAGCAGGTGATTCCGGAGCGTACGGCAAGTGGTTCTGGCATAGCTGGCTGGTGATTTTGGGGTGTCCAGCAGGTGGCTCCAGCGAGTCGAGCAAGTTGTGCCGGTGTGCTCAGCAGGTGGTTCAGGCAGGTCCGGCAGGTGTTTCTGGTCTGTCCAGTACGTGGTGCCGGCATGTCCGGCACGTGCTTCCAGTATGTTTGAGAGGTGGTTCCTACCTTCCCCGGCGGGAGATTCCGGAGCGTCCGCCATGTGATTCTGGCCTACCTGGCAGGGGATTTTGGCGTCTCTGGCTGGTGGTTCCGGCGAGTCGAAGAGGAGGTTCCGGCGTGCTCGGCAGGTGCATCCGGTGTCTCTGGCACGTCATTCTGGCACGTTCGAGAGGTGGTTCCGGCATGCCTGACAGGTGATTCCGGAGTGTCCGACAAGGGGTTCTGGCACGTCTGAGAGGTGGTTCCGGCATACCCTGCAGGTGATTCTGGCTTGTCTGCCGAGTGGTGCTGGCGTAGCCATCAGGTGATTTTGGCGTGTCCAGCAGGTGGCTCCAGCGAGTAGAGCAGGTTGTTCCAGCGTACTCAGCAGGTGGTTCAGGCGGGTCTGGCAGGTGGTTCCGGTCTCTCTAGTAGGTGGTTCCGGCGTGTCCGGCACGTGCTTCTGGCACGTCTGAGAGCTGGTTCCGGCATGCCCGGCGGGTGATTCCATAGAGTCCGCCACGTGGTTCTGGCCTAGCTGACAGGTGATTTTGGCGTCCCCGGCAGGTGGTTACAGCGAGTTGAGCAGGAGGTTCCGGCATGCTCGGCAGTTGCATCCGGTGTCTCTGGCACGTGGTTCTGGCACGTCTGACATTTGGTTGCATCATGTCTGGCAGGTGATTCCGGAGTGTCCGGCAAGAGGTTCTGGTGTAGCCGGCAGGTGATTTTGGCATGTCCGGCAGGTGTTTCTGGCGAGCTGTTCAGGTGGTTCCGGTGTTCTTGGCAGGTGATTCTGGCGTGTCCAGCAGGTGGTTCCGGTCTGTCCGGTAATGGGTTCCGTCATGTGCCGCACGTGGTTCTGGCACGTCTGAGAGGTGGTTCCCGCATGCCCGGCAGGTGCTCCAGGAGAGTCCTACAAGTGGTTCTGGCCTAGCCCGCAGGTGATTTTGGCGTGTCCGGCAGGTGGTTCCGGCATGCTCGGCAGGTGGTTCAGGCATGTCTGGTAGGTGGTTCCGGTCTGTCCGCGAGGTGGTTCCGGCGTGTCAGGCACGTGGTTCCGGCATGTGTGACAGGTGGTTCTGGCATGTCCGGCAGGTGATTCTGGATTGTCCACCAAGTGGCTCTGGTGTAACCAGCAGGTGATTCCGGAGCGTACGGCAAGTGGTTCTGGCATAGCTGGCTGGTGATTTTGGGGTGTCCAGCAGGTGGCTCCAGCGAGTCGAGCAAGTTGTGCCGGTGTGCTCAGCAGGTGGTTCAGGCAGGTCCGGCAGGTGTTTCTGGTCTGTCCAGTACGTGGTGCCGGCATGTCCGGCACGTGCTTCCAGTATGTTTGAGAGGTGGTTCCTACCTTCCCGGCGGGAGATTCCGGAGCGTCCGCCATGTGATTCTGGCCTACCTGGCAGGGGATTTTGGCGTCTCTGGCTGGTGGTTCCGGCGAGTCGAAGAGGAGGTTCCGGCGTGCTCGGCAGGTGCATCCGGTGTCTCTGGCACGTCATTCTGGCACGTTCGAGAGGTGGTTCCGGCATGCCTGACAGGTGATTCCGGAGTGTCCGACAAGGGGTTCTGGCACGTCTGAGAGGTGGTTCCGGCATACCCTGCAGGTGATTCTGGCTTGTCTGCCGAGTGGTGCTGGCGTAGCCATCAGGTGATTTTGGCGTGTCCAGCAGGTGGCTCCAGCGAGTAGAGCAGGTTGTTCCAGCGTACTCAGCAGGTGGTTCAGGCGGGTCTGGCAGGTGGTTCCGGTCTCTCTAGTAGGTGGTTCCGGCGTGTCCGGCACGTGCTTCTGGCACGTCTGAGAGCTGGTTCCGGCATGCCCGGCGGGTGATTCCATAGAGTCCGCCACGTGGTTCTGGCCTAGCTGACAGGTGATTTTGGCGTCCCCGGCAGGTGGTTACAGCGAGTTGAGCAGGAGGTTCCGGCATGCTCGGCAGTTGCATCCGGTGTCTCTGGCACGTGGTTCTGGCACGTCTGACATTTGGTTGCATCATGTCTGGCAGGTGATTCCGGAGTGTCCGGCAAGAGGTTCTGGTGTAGCCGGCAGGTGATTTTGGCATGTCCGGCAGGTGTTTCTGGCGAGCTGTTCAGGTGGTTCCGGTGTTCTTGGCAGGTGATTCTGGCGTGTCCAGCAGGTGGTTCCGGTCTGTCCGGTAATGGGTTCCGTCATGTGCCGCACGTGGTTCTGGCACGTCTGAGAGGTGGTTCCCGCATGCCCGGCAGGTGCTCCAGGAGAGTCCTACAAGTGGGTCTGGCCTAGCCCGCAGGTGATTTTGGCGTGTCCGGCAGGTGGTTCCGGCATGCTCGGCAGGTGGTTCAGGCATGTCTGGTAGGTGGTTCCGGTCTGTCCGCGAGGTGGTTCCGGCGTGTCAGGCACGTGGTTCCGGCATGTGTGACAGGTGGTTCTGGCATGTCCGGCAGGTGATTCTGGATTGTCCACCAAGTGGCTCTGGTGTAACCAGCAGGTGATTCCGGAGCGTACGGCAAGTGGTTCTGGCATAGCTGGCTGGTGATTTTGGGGTGTCCAGCAGGTGGCTCCAGCGAGTCGAGCAAGTTGTGCCGGTGTGCTCAGCAGGTGGTTCAGGCAGGTCCGGCAGGTGTTTCTGGTCTGTCCAGTACGTGGTGCCGGCATGTCCGGCACGTGCTTCCAGTATGTTTGAGAGGTGGTTCCTACCTTCCCGGCGGGAGATTCCGGAGCGTCCGCCATGTGATTCTGGCCTACCTGGCAGGGGATTTTGGCGTCTCTGGCTGGTGGTTCCGGCGAGTCGAAGAGGAGGTTCCGGCGTGCTCGGCAGGTGCATCCGGTGTCTCTGGCACGTCATTCTGGCACGTTCGAGAGGTGGTTCCGGCATGCCTGACAGGTGATTCCGGAGTGTCCGACAAGGGGTTCTGGCACGTCTGAGAGGTGGTTCCGGCATACCCTGCAGGTGATTCTGGCTTGTCTGCCGAGTGGTGCTGGCGTAGCCATCAGGTGATTTTGGCGTGTCCAGCAGGTGGCTCCAGCGAGTAGAGCAGGTTGTTCCAGCGTACTCAGCAGGTGGTTCAGGCGGGTCTGGCAGGTGGTTCCGGTCTCTCTAGTAGGTGGTTCCGGCGTGTCCGGCACGTGCTTCTGGCACGTCTGAGAGCTGGTTCCGGCATGCCCGGCGGGTGATTCCATAGAGTCCGCCACGTGGTTCTGGCCTAGCTGACAGGTGATTTTGGCGTCCCCGGCAGGTGGTTACAGCGAGTTGAGCAGGAGGTTCCGGCATGCTCGGCAGTTGCATCCGGTGTCTCTGGCACGTGGTTCTGGCACGTCTGACATTTGGTTGCATCATGTCTGGCAGGTGATTCCGGAGTGTCCGGCAAGAGGTTCTGGTGTAGCCGGCAGGTGATTTTGGCATGTCCGGCAGGTGTTTCTGGCGAGCTGTTCAGGTGGTTCCGGTGTTCTTGGCAGGTGATTCTGGCGTGTCCAGCAGGTGGTTCCGGTCTGTCCGGTAATGGGTTCCGTCATGTGCCGCACGTGGTTCTGGCACGTCTGAGAGGTGGTTCCCGCATGCCCGGCAGGTGCTCCAGGAGAGTCCTACAAGTGGTTCTGGCCTAGCCCGCAGGTGATTTTGGCGTGTCCGGCAGGTGGTTCCGGCATGCTCGGCAGGTGGTTCAGGCATGTCTGGTAGGTGGTTCCGGTCTGTCCGCGAGGTGGTTCCGGCGTGTCAGGCACGTGGTTCCGGCATGTGTGACAGGTGGTTCTGGCATGTCCGGCAGGTGATTCTGGATTGTCCACCAAGTGGCTCTGGTGTAACCAGCAGGTGATTCCGGAGTGTACGGCAAGTGGTTCTGGCATAGCTGGCTGGTGATTTTGGGGTGTCCAGCAGGTGGCTCCAGCGAGTCGAGCAAGTTGTGCCGGTGTGCTCAGCAGGTGGTTCAGGCAGGTCCGGCAGGTGTTTCTGGTCTGTCCAGTACGTGGTGCCGGCATGTCCGGCACGTGCTTCCAGTATGTTTGAGAGGTGGTTCCTACCTTCCCGGCGGGAGATTCCGGAGCGTCCGCCATGTGATTCTGGCCTACCTGGCAGGGGATTTTGGCGTCTCTGGCTGGTGGTTCCGGCGAGTCGAAGAGGAGGTTCCGGCGTGCTCGGCAGGTGCATCCGGTGTCTCTGGCACGTCATTCTGGCACGTTCGAGAGGTGGTTCCGGCATGCCTGACAGGTGATTCCGGAGTGTCCGACAAGGGGTTCTGGCACGTCTGAGAGGTGGTTCCGGCATACCCTGCAGGTGATTCTGGCTTGTCTGCCGAGTGGTGCTGGCGTAGCCATCAGGTGATTTTGGCGTGTCCAGCAGGTGGCTCCAGCGAGTAGAGCAGGTTGTTCCAGCGTACTCAGCAGGTGGTTCAGGCGGGTCTGGCAGGTGGTTCCGGTCTCTCTAGTAGGTGGTTCCGGCGTGTCCGGCACGTGCTTCTGGCACGTCTGAGAGCTGGTTCCGGCATGCCCGGCGGGTGATTCCATAGAGTCCGCCACGTGGTTCTGGCCTAGCTGACAGGTGATTTTGGCGTCCCCGGCAGGTGGTTACAGCGAGTTGAGCAGGAGGTTCCGGCATGCTCGGCAGTTGCATCCGGTGTCTCTGGCACGTGGTTCTGGCACGTCTGACATTTGGTTGCATCATGTCTGGCAGGTGATTCCGGAGTGTCCGGCAAGAGGTTCTGGTGTAGCCGGCAGGTGATTTTGGCATGTCCGGCAGGTGTTTCTGGCGAGCTGTTCAGGTGGTTCCGGTGTTCTTGGCAGGTGATTCTGGCGTGTCCAGCAGGTGGTTCCGGTCTGTCCGGTAATGGGTTCCGTCATGTGCCGCACGTGGTTCTGGCACGTCTGAGAGGTGGTTCCCGCATGCCCGGCAGGTGCTCCAGGAGAGTCCTACAAGTGGTTCTGGCCTAGCCCGCAGGTGATTTTGGCGTGTCCGGCAGGTGGTTCCGGCATGCTCGGCAGGTGGTTCAGGCATGTCTGGTAGGTGGTTCCGGTCTGTCCGCGAGGTGGTTCCGGCGTGTCAGGCACGTGGTTCCGGCATGTGTGACAGGTGGTTCTGGCATGTCCGGCAGGTGATTCTGGATTGTCCACCAAGTGGCTCTGGTGTAACCAGCAGGTGATTCCGGAGCGTACGGCAAGTGGTTCTGGCATAGCTGGCTGGTGATTTTGGGGTGTCCAGCAGGTGGCTCCAGCGAGTCGAGCAAGTTGTGCCGGTGTGCTCAGCAGGTGGTTCAGGCAGGTCCGGCAGGTGTTTCTGGTCTGTCCAGTACGTGGTGCCGGCATGTCCGGCACGTGCTTCCAGTATGTTTGAGAGGTGGTTCCTACCTTCCCGGCGGGAGATTCCGGAGCGTCCGCCATGTGATTCTGGCCTACCTGGCAGGGGATTTTGGCGTCTCTGGCTGGTGGTTCCGGCGAGTCGAAGAGGAGGTTCCGGCGTGCTCGGCAGGTGCATCCGGTGTCTCTGGCACGTCATTCTGGCACGTTCGAGAGGTGGTTCCGGCATGCCTGACAGGTGATTCCGGAGTGTCCGACAAGGGGTTCTGGCACGTCTGAGAGGTGGTTCCGGCATACCCTGCAGGTGATTCTGGCTTGTCTGCCGAGTGGTGCTGGCGTAGCCATCAGGTGATTTTGGCGTGTCCAGCAGGTGGCTCCAGCGAGTAGAGCAGGTTGTTCCAGCGTACTCAGCAGGTGGTTCAGGCGGGTCTGGCAGGTGGTTCCGGTCTCTCTAGTAGGTGGTTCCGGCGTGTCCGGCACGTGCTTCTGGCACGTCTGAGAGCTGGTTCCGGCATGCCCGGCGGGTGATTCCATAGAGTCCGCCACGTGGTTCTGGCCTAGCTGACAGGTGATTTTGGCGTCCCCGGCAGGTGGTTACAGCGAGTTGAGCAGGAGGTTCCGGCATGCTCGGCAGTTGCATCCGGTGTCTCTGGCACGTGGTTCTGGCACGTCTGACATTTGGTTGCATCATGTCTGGCAGGTGATTCCGGAGTGTCCGGCAAGAGGTTCTGGTGTAGCCGGCAGGTGATTTTGGCATGTCCGGCAGGTGTTTCTGGCGAGCTGTTCAGGTGGTTCCGGTGTTCTTGGCAGGTGATTCTGGCGTGTCCAGCAGGTGGTTCCGGTCTGTCCGGTAATGGGTTCCGTCATGTGCCGCACGTGGTTCTGGCACGTCTGAGAGGTGGTTCCCGCATGCCCGGCAGGTGCTCCAGGAGAGTCCTACAAGTGGTTCTGGCCTAGCCCGCAGGTGATTTTGGCGTGTCCGGCAGGTGGTTCCGGCATGCTCGGCAGGTGGTTCAGGCATGTCTGGTAGGTGGTTCCGGTCTGTCCGCGAGGTGGTTCCGGCGTGTCAGGCACGTGGTTCCGGCATGTGTGACAGGTGGTTCTGGCATGTCCGGCAGGTGATTCTGGATTGTCCACCAAGTGGCTCTGGTGTAACCAGCAGGTGATTCCGGAGCGTACGGCAAGTGGTTCTGGCATAGCTGGCTGGTGATTTTGGGGTGTCCAGCAGGTGGCTCCAGCGAGTCGAGCAAGTTGTGCCGGTGTGCTCAGCAGGTGGTTCAGGCAGGTCCGGCAGGTGTTTCTGGTCTGTCCAGTACGTGGTGCCGGCATGTCCGGCACGTGCTTCCAGTATGTTTGAGAGGTGGTTCCTACCTTCCCGGCGGGAGATTCCGGAGCGTCCGCCATGTGATTCTGGCCTACCTGGCAGGGGATTTTGGCGTCTCTGGCTGGTGGTTCCGGCGAGTCGAAGAGGAGGTTCCGGCGTGCTCGGCAGGTGCATCCGGTGTCTCTGGCACGTCATTCTGGCACGTTCGAGAGGTGGTTCCGGCATGCCTGACAGGTGATTCCGGAGTGTCCGACAAGGGGTTCTGGCACGTCTGAGAGGTGGTTCCGGCATACCCTGCAGGTGATTCTGGCTTGTCTGCCGAGTGGTGCTGGCGTAGCCATCAGGTGATTTTGGCGTGTCCAGCAGGTGGCTCCAGCGAGTAGAGCAGGTTGTTCCAGCGTACTCAGCAGGTGGTTCAGGCGGGTCTGGCAGGTGGTTCCGGTCTCTCTAGTAGGTGGTTCCGGCGTGTCCGGCACGTGCTTCTGGCACGTCTGAGAGCTGGTTCCGGCATGCCCGGCGGGTGATTCCATAGAGTCCGCCACGTGGTTCTGGCCTAGCTGACAGGTGATTTTGGCGTCCCCGGCAGGTGGTTACAGCGAGTTGAGCAGGAGGTTCCGGCATGCTCGGCAGTTGCATCCGGTGTCTCTGGCACGTGGTTCTGGCACGTCTGACATTTGGTTGCATCATGTCTGGCAGGTGATTCCGGAGTGTCCGGCAAGAGGTTCTGGTGTAGCCGGCAGGTGATTTTGGCATGTCCGGCAGGTGTTTCTGGCGAGCTGTTCAGGTGGTTCCGGTGTTCTTGGCAGGTGATTCTGGCGTGTCCAGCAGGTGGTTCCGGTCTGTCCGGTAATGGGTTCCGTCATGTGCCGCACGTGGTTCTGGCACGTCTGAGAGGTGGTTCCCGCATGCCCGGCAGGTGCTCCAGGAGAGTCCTACAAGTGGTTCTGGCCTAGCCCGCAGGTGATTTTGGCGTGTCCGGCAGGTGGTTCCGGCATGCTCGGCAGGTGGTTCAGGCATGTCTGGTAGGTGGTTCCGGTCTGTCCGCGAGGTGGTTCCGGCGTGTCAGGCACGTGGTTCCGGCATGTGTGACAGGTGGTTCTGGCATGTCCGGCAGGTGATTCTGGATTGTCCACCAAGTGGCTCTGGTGTAACCAGCAGGTGATTCCGGAGTGTACGGCAAGTGGTTCTGGCATAGCTGGCTGGTGATTTTGGGGTGTCCAGCAGGTGGCTCCAGCGAGTCGAGCAAGTTGTGCCGGTGTGCTCAGCAGGTGGTTCAGGCAGGTCCGGCAGGTGTTTCTGGTCTGTCCAGTACGTGGTGCCGGCATGTCCGGCACGTGCTTCCAGTATGTTTGAGAGGTGGTTCCTACCTTCCCGGCGGGAGATTCCGGAGCGTCCGCCATGTGATTCTGGCCTACCTGGCAGGGGATTTTGGCGTCTCTGGCTGGTGGTTCCGGCGAGTCGAAGAGGAGGTTCCGGCGTGCTCGGCAGGTGCATCCGGTGTCTCTGGCACGTCATTCTGGCACGTTCGAGAGGTGGTTCCGGCATGCCTGACAGGTGATTCCGGAGTGTCCGACAAGGGGTTCTGGCACGTCTGAGAGGTGGTTCCGGCATACCCTGCAGGTGATTCTGGCTTGTCTGCCGAGTGGTGCTGGCGTAGCCATCAGGTGATTTTGGCGTGTCCAGCAGGTGGCTCCAGCGAGTAGAGCAGGTTGTTCCAGCGTACTCAGCAGGTGGTTCAGGCGGGTCTGGCAGGTGGTTCCGGTCTCTCTAGTAGGTGGTTCCGGCGTGTCCGGCACGTGCTTCTGGCACGTCTGAGAGCTGGTTCCGGCATGCCCGGCGGGTGATTCCATAGAGTCCGCCACGTGGTTCTGGCCTAGCTGACAGGTGATTTTGGCGTCCCCGGCAGGTGGTTACAGCGAGTTGAGCAGGAGGTTCCGGCATGCTCGGCAGTTGCATCCGGTGTCTCTGGCACGTGGTTCTGGCACGTCTGACATTTGGTTGCATCATGTCTGGCAGGTGATTCCGGAGTGTCCGGCAAGAGGTTCTGGTGTAGCCGGCAGGTGATTTTGGCATGTCCGGCAGGTGTTTCTGGCGAGCTGTTCAGGTGGTTCCGGTGTTCTTGGCAGGTGATTCTGGCGTGTCCAGCAGGTGGTTCCGGTCTGTCCGGTAATGGGTTCCGTCATGTGCCGCACGTGGTTCTGGCACGTCTGAGAGGTGGTTCCCGCATGCCCGGCAGGTGCTCCAGGAGAGTCCTACAAGTGGTTCTGGCCTAGCCCGCAGGTGATTTTGGCGTGTCCGGCAGGTGGTTCCGGCATGCTCGGCAGGTGGTTCAGGCATGTCTGGTAGGTGGTTCCGGTCTGTCCGCGAGGTGGTTCCGGCGTGTCAGGCACGTGGTTCCGGCATGTGTGACAGGTGGTTCTGGCATGTCCGGCAGGTGATTCTGGATTGTCCACCAAGTGGCTCTGGTGTAACCAGCAGGTGATTCCGGAGCGTACGGCAAGTGGTTCTGGCATAGCTGGCTGGTGATTTTGGGGTGTCCAGCAGGTGGCTCCAGCGAGTCGAGCAAGTTGTGCCGGTGTGCTCAGCAGGTGGTTCAGGCAGGTCCGGCAGGTGTTTCTGGTCTGTCCAGTACGTGGTGCCGGCATGTCCGGCACGTGCTTCCAGTATGTTTGAGAGGTGGTTCCTACCTTCCCGGCGGGAGATTCCGGAGCGTCCGCCATGTGATTCTGGCCTACCTGGCAGGGGATTTTGGCGTCTCTGGCTGGTGGTTCCGGCGAGTCGAAGAGGAGGTTCCGGCGTGCTCGGCAGGTGCATCCGGTGTCTCTGGCACGTCATTCTGGCACGTTCGAGAGGTGGTTCCGGCATGCCTGACAGGTGATTCCGGAGTGTCCGACAAGGGGTTCTGGCACGTCTGAGAGGTGGTTCCGGCATACCCTGCAGGTGATTCTGGCTTGTCTGCCGAGTGGTGCTGGCGTAGCCATCAGGTGATTTTGGCGTGTCCAGCAGGTGGCTCCAGCGAGTAGAGCAGGTTGTTCCAGCGTACTCAGCAGGTGGTTCAGGCGGGTCTGGCAGGTGGTTCCGGTCTCTCTAGTAGGTGGTTCCGGCGTGTCCGGCACGTGCTTCTGGCACGTCTGAGAGCTGGTTCCGGCATGCCCGGCGGGTGATTCCATAGAGTCCGCCACGTGGTTCTGGCCTAGCTGACAGGTGATTTTGGCGTCCCCGGCAGGTGGTTACAGCGAGTTGAGCAGGAGGTTCCGGCATGCTCGGCAGTTGCATCCGGTGTCTCTGGCACGTGGTTCTGGCACGTCTGACATTTGGTTGCATCATGTCTGGCAGGTGATTCCGGAGTGTCCGGCAAGAGGTTCTGGTGTAGCCGGCAGGTGATTTTGGCATGTCCGGCAGGTGTTTCTGGCGAGCTGTTCAGGTGGTTCCGGTGTTCTTGGCAGGTGATTCTGGCGTGTCCAGCAGGTGGTTCCGGTCTGTCCGGTAATGGGTTCCGTCATGTGCCGCACGTGGTTCTGGCACGTCTGAGAGGTGGTTCCCGCATGCCCGGCAGGTGCTCCAGGAGAGTCCTACAAGTGGTTCTGGCCTAGCCCGCAGGTGATTTTGGCGTGTCCGGCAGGTGGTTCCGGCATGCTCGGCAGGTGGTTCAGGCATGTCTGGTAGGTGGTTCCGGTCTGTCCGCGAGGTGGTTCCGGCGTGTCAGGCACGTGGTTCCGGCATGTGTGACAGGTGGTTCTGGCATGTCCGGCAGGTGATTCTGGATTGTCCACCAAGTGGCTCTGGTGTAACCAGCAGGTGATTCCGGAGCGTACGGCAAGTGGTTCTGGCATAGCTGGCTGGTGATTTTGGGGTGTCCAGCAGGTGGCTCCAGCGAGTCGAGCAAGTTGTGCGGTGTGCTCAGCAGGTGGTTCAGGCAGGTCCGGCAGGTGTTTCTGGTCTGTCCAGTACGTGGTGCCGGCATGTCCGGCACGTGCTTCCAGTATGTTTGAGAGGTGGTTCCTACCTTCCCGGCGGGAGATTCCGGAGCGTCCGCCATGTGATTCTGGCCTACCTGGCAGGGGATTTTGGCGTCTCTGGCTGGTGGTTCCGGCGAGTCGAAGAGGAGGTTCCGGCGTGCTCGGCAGGTGCATCCGGTGTCTCTGGCACGTCATTCTGGCACGTTCGAGAGGTGGTTCCGGCATGCCTGACAGGTGATTCCGGAGTGTCCGACAAGGGGTTCTGGCACGTCTGAGAGGTGGTTCCGGCATACCCTGCAGGTGATTCTGGCTTGTCTGCCGAGTGGTGCTGGCGTAGCCATCAGGTGATTTTGGCGTGTCCAGCAGGTGGCTCCAGCGAGTAGAGCAGGTTGTTCCAGCGTACTCAGCAGGTGGTTCAGGCGGGTCTGGCAGGTGGTTCCGGTCTCTCTAGTAGGTGGTTCCGGCGTGTCCGGCACGTGCTTCTGGCACGTCTGAGAGCTGGTTCCGGCATGCCCGGCGGGTGATTCCATAGAGTCCGCCACGTGGTTCTGGCCTAGCTGACAGGTGATTTTGGCGTCCCCGGCAGGTGGTTACAGCGAGTTGAGCAGGAGGTTCCGGCATGCTCGGCAGTTGCATCCGGTGTCTCTGGCACGTGGTTCTGGCACGTCTGACATTTGGTTGCATCATGTCTGGCAGGTGATTCCGGAGTGTCCGGCAAGAGGTTCTGGTGTAGCCGGCAGGTGATTTTGGCATGTCCGGCAGGTGTTTCTGGCGAGCTGTTCAGGTGGTTCCGGTGTTCTTGGCAGGTGATTCTGGCGTGTCCAGCAGGTGGTTCCGGTCTGTCCGGTAATGGGTTCCGTCATGTGCCGCACGTGGTTCTGGCACGTCTGAGAGGTGGTTCCCGCATGCCCGGCAGGTGCTCCAGGAGAGTCCTACAAGTGGTTCTGGCCTAGCCCGCAGGTGATTTTGGCGTGTCCGGCAGGTGGTTCCGGCATGCTCGGCAGGTGGTTCAGGCATGTCTGGTAGGTGGTTCCGGTCTGTCCGCGAGGTGGTTCCGGCGTGTCAGGCACGTGGTTCCGGCATGTGTGACAGGTGGTTCTGGCATGTCCGGCAGGTGATTCTGGATTGTCCACCAAGTGGCTCTGGTGTAACCAGCAGGTGATTCCGGAGCGTACGGCAAGTGGTTCTGGCATAGCTGGCTGGTGATTTTGGGGTGTCCAGCAGGTGGCTCCAGCGAGTCGAGCAAGTTGTGCCGGTGTGCTCAGCAGGTGGTTCAGGCAGGTCCGGCAGGTGTTTCTGGTCTGTCCAGTACGTGGTGCCGGCATGTCCGGCACGTGCTTCCAGTATGTTTGAGAGGTGGTTCCTACCTTCCCGGCGGGAGATTCCGGAGCGTCCGCCATGTGATTCTGGCCTACCTGGCAGGGGATTTTGGCGTCTCTGGCTGGTGGTTCCGGCGAGTCGAAGAGGAGGTTCCGGCGTGCTCGGCAGGTGCATCCGGTGTCTCTGGCACGTCATTCTGGCACGTTCGAGAGGTGGTTCCGGCATGCCTGACAGGTGATTCCGGAGTGTCCGACAAGGGGTTCTGGCACGTCTGAGAGGTGGTTCCGGCATACCCTGCAGGTGATTCTGGCTTGTCTGCCGAGTGGTGCTGGCGTAGCCATCAGGTGATTTTGGCGTGTCCAGCAGGTGGCTCCAGCGAGTAGAGCAGGTTGTTCCAGCGTACTCAGCAGGTGGTTCAGGCGGGTCTGGCAGGTGGTTCCGGTCTCTCTAGTAGGTGGTTCCGGCGTGTCCGGCACGTGCTTCTGGCACGTCTGAGAGCTGGTTCCGGCATGCCCGGCGGGTGATTCCATAGAGTCCGCCACGTGGTTCTGGCCTAGCTGACAGGTGATTTTGGCGTCCCCGGCAGGTGGTTACAGCGAGTTGAGCAGGAGGTTCCGGCATGCTCGGCAGTTGCATCCGGTGTCTCTGGCACGTGGTTCTGGCACGTCTGACATTTGGTTGCATCATGTCTGGCAGGTGATTCCGGAGTGTCCGGCAAGAGGTTCTGGTGTAGCCGGCAGGTGATTTTGGCATGTCCGGCAGGTGTTTCTGGCGAGCTGTTCAGGTGGTTCCGGTGTTCTTGGCAGGTGATTCTGGCGTGTCCAGCAGGTGGTTCCGGTCTGTCCGGTAATGGGTTCCGTCATGTGCCGCACGTGGTTCTGGCACGTCTGAGAGGTGGTTCCCGCATGCCCGGCAGGTGCTCCAGGAGAGTCCTACAAGTGGTTCTGGCCTAGCCCGCAGGTGATTTTGGCGTGTCCGGCAGGTGGTTCCGGCATGCTCGGCAGGTGGTTCAGGCATGTCTGGTAGGTGGTTCCGGTCTGTCCGCGAGGTGGTTCCGGCGTGTCAGGCACGTGGTTCCGGCATGTGTGACAGGTGGTTCTGGCATGTCCGGCAGGTGATTCTGGATTGTCCACCAAGTGGCTCTGGTGTAACCAGCAGGTGATTCCGGAGTGTACGGCAAGTGGTTCTGGCATAGCTGGCTGGTGATTTTGGGGTGTCCAGCAGGTGGCTCCAGCGAGTCGAGCAAGTTGTGCCGGTGTGCTCAGCAGGTGGTTCAGGCAGGTCCGGCAGGTGTTTCTGGTCTGTCCAGTACGTGGTGCCGGCATGTCCGGCACGTGCTTCCAGTATGTTTGAGAGGTGGTTCCTACCTTCCCGGCGGGAGATTCCGGAGCGTCCGCCATGTGATTCTGGCCTACCTGGCAGGGGATTTTGGCGTCTCTGGCTGGTGGTTCCGGCGAGTCGAAGAGGAGGTTCCGGCGTGCTCGGCAGGTGCATCCGGTGTCTCTGGCACGTCATTCTGGCACGTTCGAGAGGTGGTTCCGGCATGCCTGACAGGTGATTCCGGAGTGTCCGACAAGGGGTTCTGGCACGTCTGAGAGGTGGTTCCGGCATACCCTGCAGGTGATTCTGGCTTGTCTGCCGAGTGGTGCTGGCGTAGCCATCAGGTGATTTTGGCGTGTCCAGCAGGTGGCTCCAGCGAGTAGAGCAGGTTGTTCCAGCGTACTCAGCAGGTGGTTCAGGCGGGTCTGGCAGGTGGTTCCGGTCTCTCTAGTAGGTGGTTCCGGCGTGTCCGGCACGTGCTTCTGGCACGTCTGAGAGCTGGTTCCGGCATGCCCGGCGGGTGATTCCATAGAGTCCGCCACGTGGTTCTGGCCTAGCTGACAGGTGATTTTGGCGTCCCCGGCAGGTGGTTACAGCGAGTTGAGCAGGAGGTTCCGGCATGCTCGGCAGTTGCATCCGGTGTCTCTGGCACGTGGTTCTGGCACGTCTGACATTTGGTTGCATCATGTCTGGCAGGTGATTCCGGAGTGTCCGGCAAGAGGTTCTGGTGTAGCCGGCAGGTGATTTTGGCATGTCCGGCAGGTGTTTCTGGCGAGCTGTTCAGGTGGTTCCGGTGTTCTTGGCAGGTGATTCTGGCGTGTCCAGCAGGTGGTTCCGGTCTGTCCGGTAATGGGTTCCGTCATGTGCCGCACGTGGTTCTGGCACGTCTGAGAGGTGGTTCCCGCATGCCCGGCAGGTGCTCCAGGAGAGTCCTACAAGTGGTTCTGGCCTAGCCCGCAGGTGATTTTGGCGTGTCCGGCAGGTGGTTCCGGCATGCTCGGCAGGTGGTTCAGGCATGTCTGGTAGGTGGTTCCGGTCTGTCCGCGAGGTGGTTCCGGCGTGTCAGGCACGTGGTTCCGGCATGTGTGACAGGTGGTTCTGGCATGTCCGGCAGGTGATTCTGGATTGTCCACCAAGTGGCTCTGGTGTAACCAGCAGGTGATTCCGGAGTGTACGGCAAGTGGTTCTGGCATAGCTGGCTGGTGATTTTGGGGTGTCCAGCAGGTGGCTCCAGCGAGTCGAGCAAGTTGTGCCGGTGTGCTCAGCAGGTGGTTCAGGCAGGTCCGGCAGGTGTTTCTGGTCTGTCCAGTACGTGGTGCCGGCATGTCCGGCACGTGCTTCCAGTATGTTTGAGAGGTGGTTCCTACCTTCCCGGCGGGAGATTCCGGAGCGTCCGCCATGTGATTCTGGCCTACCTGGCAGGGGATTTTGGCGTCTCTGGCTGGTGGTTCCGGCGAGTCGAAGAGGAGGTTCCGGCGTGCTCGGCAGGTGCATCCGGTGTCTCTGGCACGTCATTCTGGCACGTTCGAGAGGTGGTTCCGGCATGCCTGACAGGTGATTCCGGAGTGTCCGACAAGGGGTTCTGGCACGTCTGAGAGGTGGTTCCGGCATACCCTGCAGGTGATTCTGGCTTGTCTGCCGAGTGGTGCTGGCGTAGCCATCAGGTGATTTTGGCGTGTCCAGCAGGTGGCTCCAGCGAGTAGAGCAGGTTGTTCCAGCGTACTCAGCAGGTGGTTCAGGCGGGTCTGGCAGGTGGTTCCGGTCTCTCTAGTAGGTGGTTCCGGCGTGTCCGGCACGTGCTTCTGGCACGTCTGAGAGCTGGTTCCGGCATGCCCGGCGGGTGATTCCATAGAGTCCGCCACGTGGTTCTGGCCTAGCTGACAGGTGATTTTGGCGTCCCCGGCAGGTGGTTACAGCGAGTTGAGCAGGAGGTTCCGGCATGCTCGGCAGTTGCATCCGGTGTCTCTGGCACGTGGTTCTGGCACGTCTGACATTTGGTTGCATCATGTCTGGCAGGTGATTCCGGAGTGTCCGGCAAGAGGTTCTGGTGTAGCCGGCAGGTGATTTTGGCATGTCCGGCAGGTGTTTCTGGCGAGCTGTTCAGGTGGTTCCGGTGTTCTTGGCAGGTGATTCTGGCGTGTCCAGCAGGTGGTTCCGGTCTGTCCGGTAATGGGTTCCGTCATGTGCCGCACGTGGTTCTGGCACGTCTGAGAGGTGGTTCCCGCATGCCCGGCAGGTGCTCCAGGAGAGTCCTACAAGTGGTTCTGGCCTAGCCCGCAGGTGATTTTGGCGTGTCCGGCAGGTGGTTCCGGCATGCTCGGCAGGTGGTTCAGGCATGTCTGGTAGGTGGTTCCGGTCTGTCCGCGAGGTGGTTCCGGCGTGTCAGGCACGTGGTTCCGGCATGTGTGACAGGTGGTTCTGGCATGTCCGGCAGGTGATTCTGGATTGTCCACCAAGTGGCTCTGGTGTAACCAGCAGGTGATTCCGGAGCGTACGGCAAGTGGTTCTGGCATAGCTGGCTGGTGATTTTGGGGTGTCCAGCAGGTGGCTCCAGCGAGTCGAGCAAGTTGTGCCGGTGTGCTCAGCAGGTGGTTCAGGCAGGTCCGGCAGGTGTTTCTGGTCTGTCCAGTACGTGGTGCCGGCATGTCCGGCACGTGCTTCCAGTATGTTTGAGAGGTGGTTCCTACCTTCCCGGCGGGAGATTCCGGAGCGTCCGCCATGTGATTCTGGCCTACCTGGCAGGGATTTTGGCGTCTCTGGCTGGTGGTTCCGGCGAGTCGAAGAGGAGGTTCCGGCGTGCTCGGCAGGTGCATCCGGTGTCTCTGGCACGTCATTCTGGCACGTTCGAGAGGTGGTTCCGGCATGCCTGACAGGTGATTCCGGAGTGTCCGACAAGGGGTTCTGGCACGTCTGAGAGGTGGTTCCGGCATACCCTGCAGGTGATTCTGGCTTGTCTGCCGAGTGGTGCTGGCGTAGCCATCAGGTGATTTTGGCGTGTCCAGCAGGTGGCTCCAGCGAGTAGAGCAGGTTGTTCCAGCGTACTCAGCAGGTGGTTCAGGCGGGTCTGGCAGGTGGTTCCGGTCTCTCTAGTAGGTGGTTCCGGCGTGTCCGGCACGTGCTTCTGGCACGTCTGAGAGCTGGTTCCGGCATGCCCGGCGGGTGATTCCATAGAGTCCGCCACGTGGTTCTGGCCTAGCTGACAGGTGATTTTGGCGTCCCCGGCAGGTGGTTACAGCGAGTTGAGCAGGAGGTTCCGGCATGCTCGGCAGTTGCATCCGGTGTCTCTGGCACGTGGTTCTGGCACGTCTGACATTTGGTTGCATCATGTCTGGCAGGTGATTCCGGAGTGTCCGGCAAGAGGTTCTGGTGTAGCCGGCAGGTGATTTTGGCATGTCCGGCAGGTGTTTCTGGCGAGCTGTTCAGGTGGTTCCGGTGTTCTTGGCAGGTGATTCTGGCGTGTCCAGCAGGTGGTTCCGGTCTGTCCGGTAATGGGTTCCGTCATGTGCCGCACGTGGTTCTGGCACGTCTGAGAGGTGGTTCCCGCATGCCCGGCAGGTGCTCCAGGAGAGTCCTACAAGTGGTTCTGGCCTAGCCCGCAGGTGATTTTGGCGTGTCCGGCAGGTGGTTCCGGCATGCTCGGCAGGTGGTTCAGGCATGTCTGGTAGGTGTTCCGGTCTGTCCGCGAGGTGGTTCCGGCGTGTCAGGCACGTGGTTCCGGCATGTGTGACAGGTGGTTCTGGCATGTCCGGCAGGTGATTCTGGATTGTCCACCAAGTGGCTCTGGTGTAACCAGCAGGTGATTCCGGAGTGTACGGCAAGTGGTTCTGGCATAGCTGGCTGGTGATTTTGGGGTGTCCAGCAGGTGGCTCCAGCGAGTCGAGCAAGTTGTGCCGGTGTGCTCAGCAGGTGGTTCAGGCAGGTCCGGCAGGTGTTTCTGGTCTGTCCAGTACGTGGTGCCGCATGTCCGGCACGTGCTTCCAGTATGTTTGAGAGGTGGTTCCTACCTTCCCGGCGGGAGATTCCGGAGCGTCCGCCATGTGATTCTGGCCTACCTGGCAGGGGATTTTGGCGTCTCTGGCTGGTGGTTCCGGCGAGTCGAAGAGGAGGTTCCGGCGTGCTCGGCAGGTGCATCCGGTGTCTCTGGCACGTCATTCTGGCACGTTCGAGAGGTGGTTCCGGCATGCCTGACAGGTGATTCCGGAGTGTCCGACAAGGGGTTCTGGCACGTCTGAGAGGTGGTTCCGGCATACCCTGCAGGTGATTCTGGCTTGTCTGCCGAGTGGTGCTGGCGTAGCCATCAGGTGATTTTGGCGTGTCCAGCAGGTGGCTCCAGCGAGTAGAGCAGGTTGTTCCAGCGTACTCAGCAGGTGGTTCAGGCGGGTCTGGCAGGTGGTTCCGGTCTCTCTAGTAGGTGGTTTCCGGCGTGTCCGGCACGTGCTTCTGGCACGTCTGAGAGCTGGTTCCGGCATGCCCGGCGGGTGATTCCATAGAGTCCGCCACGTGTTCTGGCCTAGCTGACAGGTGATTTTGGCGTCCCCGGCAGGTGGTTACAGCGAGTTGAGCAGGAGGTTCCGGCATGCTCGGCAGTTGCATCCGGTGTCTCTGGCACGTGGTTCTGGCACGTCTGACATTTGGTTGCATCATGTCTGGCAGGTGATTCCGGAGTGTCCGGCAAGAGGTTCTGGTGTAGCCGGCAGGTGATTTTGGCATGTCCGGCAGGTGTTTCTGGCGAGCTGTTCAGGTGGTTCCGGTGTTCTTGGCAGGTGATTCTGGCGTGTCCAGCAGGTGGTTCCGGTCTGTCCGGTAATGGGTTCCGTCATGTGCCGCACGTGGTTCTGGCACGTCTGAGAGGTGGTTCCCGCATGCCCGGCAGGTGCTCCAGGAGAGTC
>NW_027225425.1:0-23121 GCF_041296235.1 Equus asinus | reverse complement strand
CAGAGAGGTCCGCCATGTGATTCTGGCCTACCTGGCAGGGGATTTGGGCGTCTCTGGCTGGTGGTTCCGGCGAGTCGAAGAGGAGGTCCCGGCGTGCTCGGCAGGTGCATCCGGTGTCTCTGGCACGTCATTCTGGCACGTTCGAGAGGAGGTTCCGGGCATGCCTGACAGGTGATTCCGAGTGTCCGACAAGGGGTTCTGGCACGTCTGAGAGGTGGTTCCGGCATACCCTGCAGGTGATTCTGGCTTGTCTGCCGAGTGGTGCTGGCGTAGCCATCAGGTGATTTGGCGTGTCCAGCAGGTGGCTCCAGCGAGTAGAGCAGGTTGTTCCCAGCGTACTCAGCAGGTGGTTCAGGCGGGTCTGGCAGGTGGTTCCGGTCTCTCTAGTGGGTGGTTCCGGCGTGTCCGGCACGTGCTTCTGGCACGTCTGAGAGCTGGTTCCGGCATGCCCGGCGGGTGATTCCATAGAGTCCGCCACGTGGTTCTGGCCTAGCTGACAGGTGATTTTGGCGTCCCCGGCAGGTGGTTACAGCGAGTTGAGCAGGAGGTTCCGGCATGCTCGGCAGTTGCATCCGGTGTCTGTGGCACGTGGTTCTGGCACGTCTGACATTTGGTTGCATCATGTCTGGCAGGTGATTCCGGAGTGTGCGGCAAGAGGTTCTGGTGTAGCCGGCAGGTGATTTTGGCATGTCCGGCAGGTGTTTCTGGCGAGCTGTTCAGGTGGTTCCGGTGTTCTTGGCAGGTGATTCTGGCGTGTCCAGCAGGTGGTTCCGGTCTGTCCGGTAATGGGTTCCGTCATGTGCCGCACGTGGTTCTGGGACGTCTGAGAGGTGGTTCCCGCATGCCCGGCAGGTGCTCCAGGAGAGTCCTACAAGTGGTTCTGGCCTAGCCCGCAGGTGATTTTGGCGTGTCCGGCAGGTGGTTCCGGCATGCTCGGCAGGTGGTTCAGGCATGTCTGGTAGGTGGTTCCGGTCTGTCCGCGAGGTGGTTCCGGCGTGTCAGGCACGTGGTTCCGGCATGTGTGACAGGTGGTTCTGGCATGTCCGGCAGGTGATTCTGGATTGTCCACCAAGTGGCTCTGGTGTAACCAGCAGGTGATTCCGGAGTGTACGGCAAGTGGTTCTGGCATAGCTGGCTGGTGATTTTGGGGTGTCCAGCAGGTGGCTCCAGCGAGTCGAGCAAGTTGTTCCGGTGTGCTCAGCAGGTGGTTCAGGCAGGTCCGCAGGTGTTTCTGGTCTGTCCAGTACGTGGTGCCGGCATGTCCGGCACGTGCTTCCAGTATGTTTGAGAGGTGGTTCCTACCTTCCCGGCGGGAGATTCCGGAGCGTCCGCCATGTGATTCTGGCCTACCTGGCAGGGGATTTGGGCGTCTCTGGCTGGTGGTTCCGGCGAGTCGAAGAGGAGGTTCCGGCGTGCTCGGCAGGTGCATCCGGTGTCTCTGGCACGTCATTCTGGCACGTTCGAGAGGAGGTTCCGGCATGCCTGACAGGTGATTCCGGAGTGTCCGACAAGGGGTTCTGGCACGTCTGAGAGGTGGTTCCGGCATACCCTGCAGGTGATTCTGGCTTGTCTGCCGAGTGGTGCTGGCGTAGCCATCAGGTGATTTTGGCGTGTCCAGCAGGTGGCTCCAGCGAGTAGAGCAGGTTGTTCCAGCGTACTCAGCAGGTGGTTCAGGCGGGTCTGGCAGGTGGTTCCGGTCTCTCTAGTAGGTGGTTCCGGCGTGTCCGGCACGTGCTTCTGGCACGTCTGAGAGCTGGTTCCGGCATGCCCGGCGGGTGATTCCATAGAGTCCGCCACGTGGTTCTGGCCTAGCTGACAGGTGATTTTGGCGTCCCCGGCAGGTGGTTACAGCGAGTTGAGCAGGAGGTTCCGGCATGCTCGGCAGTTGCATCCGGTGTCTCTGGCACGTGGTTCTGGCACGTCTGACATTTGGTTGCATCATGTCTGGCAGGTGATTCCGGAGTGTCCGGCAAGAGGTTCTGGTGTAGCCGGCAGGTGATTTTGGCATGTCCGGCAGGTGTTTCTGGCGAGCTGTTCAGGTGGTTCCGGTGTTCTTGGCAGGTGATTCTGGCGTGTCCAGCAGGTGGTTCCGGTCTGTCCGGTAATGGGTTCCGTCATGTGCCGCACGTGGTTCTGGCACGTCTGAGAGGTGGTTCCCGCATGCCCGGCAGGTGCTCCAGGAGAGTCCTACAAGTGGTTCTGGCCTAGCCCGCAGGTGATTTTGGCGTGTCCGGCAGGTGGTTCCGGCATGCTCGGCAGGTGTTCAGGCATGTCTGGTAGGTGGTTCCGGTCTGTCCGCGAGGTGGTTCCGGCGTGTCAGGCACGTGGTTCCGGCATGTGTGACAGGTGGTTCTGGCATGTCCGGCAGGTGATTCTGGATTGTCCACCAAGTGGCTCTGGTGTAACCAGCAGGTGATTCCGGAGTGTACGGCAAGTGGTTCTGGCATAGCTGGCTGGTGATTTTGGGGTGTCCAGCAGGTGGCTCCAGCGAGTCGAGCAAGTTGTTCCGGTGTGCTCAGCAGGTGGTTCAGGCAGGTCCGGCAGGTGTTTCTGGTCTGTCCAGTACGTGGTGCCGGCATGTCCGGCACGTGCTTCCAGTATGTTTGAGAGGTGGTTCCTACCTTCCCGGCGGGAGATTCCGGAGCGTCCGCCATGTGATTCTGGCCTACCTGGCAGGGGATTTTGGCGTCTCTGGCTGGTGGTTCCGGCGAGTCGAAGAGGAGGTTCCGGCGTGCTCGGCAGGTGCATCCGGTGTCTCTGGCACGTCATTCTGGCACGTTCGAGAGGTGGTTCCGGCATGCCTGACAGGTGATTCCGGAGTGTCCGACAAGGGGTTCTGGCACGTCTGAGAGGTGGTTCCGGCATACCCTGCAGGTGATTCTGGCTTGTCTGCCGAGTGGTGCTGGCGTAGCCATCAGGTGATTTTGGCGTGTCCAGCAGGTGGCTCCAGCGAGTAGAGCAGGTTGTTCCAGCGTACTCAGCAGGTGGTTCAGGCGGGTCTGGCAGGTGGTTCCGGTCTCTCTAGTAGGTGGTTCCGGCGTGTCCGGCACGTGCTTCTGGCACGTCTGAGAGCTGGTTCCGGCATGCCCGGCGGGTGATTCCATAGAGTCCGCCACGTGGTTCTGGCCTAGCTGACAGGTGATTTTGGCGTCCCCGGCAGGTGGTTACAGCGAGTTGAGCAGGAGGTTCCGGCATGCTCGGCAGTTGCATCCGGTGTCTCTGGCACGTGGTTCTGGCACGTCTGACATTTGGTTGCATCATGTCTGGCAGGTGATTCCGGAGTGTCCGGCAAGAGGTTCTGGTGTAGCCGGCAGGTGATTTTGGCATGTCCGGCAGGTGTTTCTGGCGAGCTGTTCAGGTGGTTCCGGTGTTCTTGGCAGGTGATTCTGGCGTGTCCAGCAGGTGGTTCCGGTCTGTCCGGTAATGGGTTCCGTCATGTGCCGCACGTGGTTCTGGCACGTCTGAGAGGTGGTTCCCGCATGCCCGGCAGGTGCTCCAGGAGAGTCCTACAAGTGGTTCTGGCCTAGCCCGCAGGTGATTTTGGCGTGTCCGGCAGGTGGTTCCGGCATGCTCGGCAGGTGGTTCAGGCATGTCTGGTAGGTGGTTCCGGTCTGTCCGCGAGGTGGTTCCGGCGTGTCAGGCACGTGGTTCCGGCATGTGTGACAGGTGGTTCTGGCATGTCCGGCAGGTGATTCTGGATTGTCCACCAAGTGGCTCTGGTGTAACCAGCAGGTGATTCCGGAGTGTACGGCAAGTGGTTCTGGCATAGCTGGCTGGTGATTTTGGGGTGTCCAGCAGGTGGCTCCAGCGAGTCGAGCAAGTTGTTCCGGTGTGCTCAGCAGGTGGTTCAGGCAGGTCCGGCAGGTGTTTCTGGTCTGTCCAGTACGTGGTGCCGGCATGTCCGGCACGTGCTTCCAGTATGTTTGAGAGGTGGTTCCTACCTTCCCGGCGGGAGATTCCGGAGCGTCCGCCATGTGATTCTGGCCTACCTGGCAGGGGATTTTGGCGTCTCTGGCTGGTGGTTCCGGCGAGTCGAAGAGGAGGTTCCGGCGTGCTCGGCAGGTGCATCCGGTGTCTCTGGCACGTCATTCTGGCACGTTCGAGAGGTGGTTCCGGCATGCCTGACAGGTGATTCCGGAGTGTCCGACAAGGGGTTCTGGCACGTCTGAGAGGTGGTTCCGGCATACCCTGCAGGTGATTCTGGCTTGTCTGCCGAGTGGTGCTGGCGTAGCCATCAGGTGATTTTGGCGTGTCCAGCAGGTGGCTCCAGCGAGTAGAGCAGGTTGTTCCAGCGTACTCAGCAGGTGGTTCAGGCGGGTCTGGCAGGTGGTTCCGGTCTCTCTAGTAGGTGGTTCCGGCGTGTCCGGCACGTGCTTCTGGCACGTCTGAGAGCTGGTTCCGGCATGCCCGGCGGGTGATTCCATAGAGTCCGCCACGTGGTTCTGGCCTAGCTGACAGGTGATTTTGGCGTCCCCGGCAGGTGGTTACAGCGAGTTGAGCAGGAGGTTCCGGCATGCTCGGCAGTTGCATCCGGTGTCTCTGGCACGTGGTTCTGGCACGTCTGACATTTGGTTGCATCATGTCTGGCAGGTGATTCCGGAGTGTCCGGCAAGAGGTTCTGGTGTAGCCGGCAGGTGATTTTGGCATGTCCGGCAGGTGTTTCTGGCGAGCTGTTCAGGTGGTTCCGGTGTTCTTGGCAGGTGATTCTGGCGTGTCCAGCAGGTGGTTCCGGTCTGTCCGGTAATGGGTTCCGTCATGTGCCGCACGTGGTTCTGGCACGTCTGAGAGGTGGTTCCCGCATGCCCGGCAGGTGCTCCAGGAGAGTCCTACAAGTGGTTCTGGCCTAGCCCGCAGGTGATTTTGGCGTGTCCGGCAGGTGGTTCCGGCATGCTCGGCAGGTGGTTCAGGCATGTCTGGTAGGTGGTTCCGGTCTGTCCGCGAGGTGGTTCCGGCGTGTCAGGCACGTGGTTCCGGCATGTGTGACAGGTGGTTCTGGCATGTCCGGCAGGTGATTCTGGATTGTCCACCAAGTGGCTCTGGTGTAACCAGCAGGTGATTCCGGAGTGTACGGCAAGTGGTTCTGGCATAGCTGGCTGGTGATTTTGGGGTGTCCAGCAGGTGGCTCCAGCGAGTCGAGCAAGTTGTTCCGGTGTGCTCAGCAGGTGGTTCAGGCAGGTCCGGCAGGTGTTTCTGGTCTGTCCAGTACGTGGTGCCGGCATGTCCGGCACGTGCTTCCAGTATGTTTGAGAGGTGGTTCCTACCTTCCCGGCGGGAGATTCCGGAGCGTCCGCCATGTGATTCTGGCCTACCTGGCAGGGGATTTTGGCGTCTCTGGCTGGTGGTTCCGGCGAGTCGAAGAGGAGGTTCCGGCGTGCTCGGCAGGTGCATCCGGTGTCTCTGGCACGTCATTCTGGCACGTTCGAGAGGTGGTTCCGGCATGCCTGACAGGTGATTCCGGAGTGTCCGACAAGGGGTTCTGGCACGTCTGAGAGGTGGTTCCGGCATACCCTGCAGGTGATTCTGGCTTGTCTGCCGAGTGGTGCTGGCGTAGCCATCAGGTGATTTTGGCGTGTCCAGCAGGTGGCTCCAGCGAGTAGAGCAGGTTGTTCCAGCGTACTCAGCAGGTGGTTCAGGCGGGTCTGGCAGGTGGTTCCGGTCTCTCTAGTAGGTGGTTCCGGCGTGTCCGGCACGTGCTTCTGGCACGTCTGAGAGCTGGTTCCGGCATGCCCGGCGGGTGATTCCATAGAGTCCGCCACGTGGTTCTGGCCTAGCTGACAGGTGATTTTGGCGTCCCCGGCAGGTGGTTACAGCGAGTTGAGCAGGAGGTTCCGGCATGCTCGGCAGTTGCATCCGGTGTCTCTGGCACGTGGTTCTGGCACGTCTGACATTTGGTTGCATCATGTCTGGCAGGTGATTCCGGAGTGTCCGGCAAGAGGTTCTGGTGTAGCCGGCAGGTGATTTTGGCATGTCCGGCAGGTGTTTCTGGCGAGCTGTTCAGGTGGTTCCGGTGTTCTTGGCAGGTGATTCTGGCGTGTCCAGCAGGTGGTTCCGGTCTGTCCGGTAATGGGTTCCGTCATGTGCCGCACGTGGTTCTGGCACGTCTGAGAGGTGGTTCCCGCATGCCCGGCAGGTGCTCCAGGAGAGTCCTACAAGTGGTTCTGGCCTAGCCCGCAGGTGATTTTGGCGTGTCCGGCAGGTGGTTCCGGCATGCTCGGCAGGTGGTTCAGGCATGTCTGGTAGGTGGTTCCGGTCTGTCCGCGAGGTGGTTCCGGCGTGTCAGGCACGTGGTTCCGGCATGTGTGACAGGTGGTTCTGGCATGTCCGGCAGGTGATTCTGGATTGTCCACCAAGTGGCTCTGGTGTAACCAGCAGGTGATTCCGGAGTGTACGGCAAGTGGTTCTGGCATAGCTGGCTGGTGATTTTGGGGTGTCCAGCAGGTGGCTCCAGCGAGTCGAGCAAGTTGTTCCGGTGTGCTCAGCAGGTGGTTCAGGCAGGTCCGGCAGGTGTTTCTGGTCTGTCCAGTACGTGGTGCCGGCATGTCCGGCACGTGCTTCCAGTATGTTTGAGAGGTGGTTCCTACCTTCCCGGCGGGAGATTCCGGAGCGTCCGCCATGTGATTCTGGCCTACCTGGCAGGGGATTTTGGCGTCTCTGGCTGGTGGTTCCGGCGAGTCGAAGAGGAGGTTCCGGCGTGCTCGGCAGGTGCATCCGGTGTCTCTGGCACGTCATTCTGGCACGTTCGAGAGGTGGTTCCGGCATGCCTGACAGGTGATTCCGGAGTGTCCGACAAGGGGTTCTGGCACGTCTGAGAGGTGGTTCCGGCATACCCTGCAGGTGATTCTGGCTTGTCTGCCGAGTGGTGCTGGCGTAGCCATCAGGTGATTTTGGCGTGTCCAGCAGGTGCTCCAGCGAGTAGAGCAGGTTGTTCCAGCGTACTCAGCAGGTGGTTCAGGCGGGTCTGGCAGGTGGTTCCGGTCTCTCTAGTGGGTGGTTCCGGCGTGTCCGGCACGTGCTTCTGGCACGTCTGAGAGCTGGTTCCGGCATGCCCGGCGGTGAGTCCATAGAGTCCGCCACGTGGTTCTGGCCTAGCTGACAGGTGATTTTGGCGTCCCCGGCAGGTGGTTACAGCGAGTTGAGCAGGAGGTTCGGCATGCTCGGCAGTTGCATCCGGTGTCTCTGGCACGTGGTTCTGGCACGTCTGACATTTGGTTGCATCATGTCTGGCAGGTGATTCCGGAGTGTCCGGCAAGAGGTTCTGGTGTAGCCGGCAGGTGATTTTGGCATGTCCGGCAGGTGTTTCTGGCGAGCTGTTCAGGTGGTTCGGTGTCTTGGCAGGTGATTCTGCGTGTCCAGCAGGTGGTTCCGGTCTGTCCGGTAATGGGTTCCGTCATGTGCCGCACGTGGTTCTGGGACGTCTGAGAGGTGGTTCCCGCATGCCCGGCAGGTGCTCCAGGAGAGTCCTACAAGTGGTTCTGGCCTAGCCCGCAGGTGATTTTGGCGTTTCCGGCAGGTGGTTCCGGCATGCTCGGCAGGTGGTTCAGGCATGTCTGGTAGGTGGTTCCGGTCTGTCCGCGAGGTGGTTCCGGCGTGTCAGGCACGTGGTTCCGGCATGTGTGACAGGTGGTTCTGCATGTCCGGCAGGTGATTCTGGATTGTCCACCAAGTGGCTCTGGTGTAACCAGCAGGTGATTCGGAGTGTACGGCAAGTGGTTCTGGCATAGCTGGCTGGTGATTTTGGGGTGTCAGCAGGTGGCTCCAGCGAGTCGAGCAAGTTGTTCCGGTGTGCTCAGCAGGTGGTTCAGGCAGGTCGGCAGGTGTTTCTGGTCTGTCCAGTACGTGGTGCCGGCATGTCCGGCACGTGCTTTCCAGTATGTTTGAGAGGCGGTTCCTACCTTCCCGGCGGGAGATTCCAGAGAGTCCGCCATGTGATTCTGGCCTACCTGGCAGGGGATTTGGGCGTCTCTGGCTGTGGTTCCGGCGAGTCGAAGAGGAGGTCCCGGCGTGCTCGGCAGGTGCATCCGGTGTCTCTGGCACGTCATTCTGGCACGTTCGAGAGGAGGTTCCGGCATGCCTGACAGGTGATTCCGGAGTGTCCGACAAGGGGTTCTGGCACGTCTGAGAGGTGGTTCCGGCATACCCTGCAGGTGATTCTGGCTTGTCTGCCGAGTGGTGCTGGCGTAGCCATCAGGTGATTTTGGCGTGTCCCAGCAGGTGGCTCCAGCGAGTAGAGCAGTTGTTCCAGCGTACTCAGCAGGTGGGTTCAGGCGGGTCTGGCAGGTGGTTCCGGTCTCTCTAGTGGGTGGTTCCGGCGTGTCCGGCACGTGCTTCTGGCACGTCCTGAGAGCTGGTTCCGGCATGCCCGGCGGGTGAGTCCATAGAGTCCGCCACGTGGTTCTGGCCTAGCTGACAGGTGATTTTGGCGTCCCCGCAGGTGGTTACAGCGAGTGAGCAGGAGGTTCCGGCATGCTCGGCAGTTGCATCCGGTGTCTGTGGCACGTGGTTCTGGCACGTCTGACATTTGGTGCATCATGTCTGCAGGTGATTCCGGAGTGTCCGGCAAGAGGTTCTGGTGTAGCGGCAGGTGATTTTGGCATGTCCGGCAGGTGTTTCTGGCGAGCTGTTCAGGTGGTTCCGGTGTTCTTGGCAGGTGATTCTGGCGTGTCCAGCAGGTGGTTCCGGTCTGTCCGGTAATGGGTTCCGTCATGTGCCGCACGTGGTTCTGGGACGTCTGAGAGGTGGTTCCCGCATGCCCGGCAGGTGCTCCAGGAGAGTCCCTACAAGTGGTTCTGGCCTAGCCCGCAGGTGATTTTGGCGTGGTCCGGCAGGTGGTTCCGGCATGCTCGGCAGTGGTTCAGGCATGTCTGGTAGGTGGTTCCGGTCTGTCCGCGAGGTGGTTCCGGCGTGTCAGGCACGTGGTTCCGGCATGTGTGACAGGTGGTTCTGGCATGTCCGGCAGGTGATTCTGGATTGTCCACCAAGTGGCTCTGGTGTAACCAGCAGGTGATTCCGGAGTGTACGGCAAGTGGTTCTGGGCATAGCTGGCTGGTGATTTGGGTGTCCAGCAGGTGGCTCAGCGAGTCGAGCAAGTTGTTCCGGTGTGCTCAGCAGGTGGTTCAGGCAGGTCCGGCAGGTGTTTCTGTCTGTCCAGTACGTGGTGCCGGCATGTCCGGCACGTGCTTCCAGTATGTTTGAGAGGCGGTTCCTACCTTCCCGGCGGGAGATTCCAGAGAGTCCGCCATGTGATTCTGGCCTACCTGGCAGGGGGATTTGGGCGTCTCTGGCTGGTGGTTCCGGCGAGTCGAAGAGGAGGTCCCGGCGTGCTCGGCAGGTGCATCCGGTGTCTCTGGCACGTCATTCTGGCACGTTCGAGAGGAGGTTCCGGCATGCCTGACAGGTGATTCCGGAGTGTCCGACAAGGGGTTCTGGCACGTCTGAGAGGTGGTTCCGGCATACCCCTGCAGGTGATTCTGGCTTGTCTGCCGAGTGGTGCTGGCGTAGCCATCAGGTGATTTTGGCGTGTCCAGCAGGTGGCTCCAGCGAGTAGAGCAGGTTGTTCCAGCGTACTCAGCAGGTGGTTCAGGCGGGTCTGGCAGGTGGTTCCGGTCTCTCTAGTGGTGGTTCCGGCGTGTCCGGCACGTGCTTCTGGCACGTCTGAGAGCTGGTTCCGGCATGCCCGGCGGGTGAGTCCATAGAGTCCGCCACGTGGTTCTGGCCTAGCTGACAGGTGATTTTGGCGTCCCCGGCAGGTGGTTACAGCGAGTTGAGCAGGAGGTTCCGGCATGCTCGGCAGTTGCATCCGGTGTCTCTGGCACGTGGTTCTGGCACGTCTGACATTTGGTTGCATCATGTCTGGCAGGTGATTCCGGAGTGTCCGGCAAGAGGTTCTGGTGTAGCCGGCAGGTGATTTGGGCATGTCCGGCAGGTGTTTCTGGCGAGCTGTTCAGGTGGTTCCGGTGTTCTTGGCAGGTGATTCTGGCGTGTCAGCAGGTGGTTCCGGTCTGTCCGGTAATGGGTTCCGTCATGTGCCGCACGTGGTTCTGGACGTCTGAGAGGTGGTTCCGCAATGCCGGCAGGTGCTCCAGGAGAGTCCTACAAGTGGTTCTGGCCTAGCCCGCAGGTGATTTTGGCGTGTCCGGCAGGTGGTTCCGGCATGCTCGGCAGGTGGTTCAGGCATGTCTGGTAAGGTGGTTCCGGTCTGTCCGCGAGGTGGTTCCGGCGTGTCCAGGCACGTGGTTCCGGCATGTGTGACAGGTGGTTCTGGCATGTCCGGCAGGTGATTCTGGATTGTCCACCAAGTGGCTCTGGTGTAACCAGCAGGTGATTCCGGAGTGTACGGCAAGTGGTTCTGGCATAGCTGGCTGGTGATTTTGGGGTGTCAGCAGGTGGCTCCAGCGAGTCGAGCAAGTTGTTCCGGTGTGCTCAGGCAGGTGGTTCAGGCAGGTCCGGCAGGTGTTTCTGGTCTGTCCAGTACGTGGTGCCGGCATGTCCGGCACGTGCTTCAGTATGTTTGAGAGGCGGTTCCTACCTTCCCGGCGGGAGATTCCAGAGAGTCCGCCATGTGATTCTGGCCTACCTGGCAGGGGATTTGGGCGTCTCTGGCTGGTGGTTCCGGCGAGTCGAAGAGGAGGTCCCGGCGGTGCTCGGCAGGTGCATCCGGTGTCTCTGGCACGTCATTCTGGCACGTTCGAGAGGAGGTTCCGGGCATGCCTGACAGGTGATTCCGGAGTGTCCGACAAGGGGTTCTGGCACGTCTGAGAGGTGGTTCGGCATACCCTGCAGGTGATTCTGGCTTGTCTGCCGAGTGGTGCTGGCGTAGCCATCAGGTGATTTTTGGCGTGTCCAGCAGGTGGCTCCAGCGAGTAGAGCAGGTTGTTCCAGCGTACTCAGCAGGTGGTTCAGGCGGGTCTGGCAGGTGGTTCCGGTCTCTCTAGTGGGTGGTTTCCGGCGTGTCCGGCACGTGCTTCTGGCACGTCTGAGAGCTGGTTCCGGCATGCCCGGCGGGTGAGTCCATAGAGTCCGCCACGTGGTTCGGCCTAGCTGACAGGTGATTTTGGCGTCCCCGGCAGGTGGTTACAGCGGAGTTGAGCAGGAGGTCCGGCATGCTCGGCAGTTGCATCCGGTGTCTCTGGCACGTGGTTCTGGCACGTCTGACATTTGGTTGCATCATGTCTGGCAGGTGATTCCGGAGTGTCCGGCAAGAGGTTCTGGTGTAGCCGGCAGGTGATTTTGGCATGTCCGGCAGGTGTTTCTGGCGAGCTGTTCAGGTGGTTCCGGTGTTCTTGGCAGGTGATTCTGGCGTGTCAGCAGGTGGTTCGGTCTGTCCGGTAATGGGTTCCGTCATGTGCCGCACGTGGTTCTGGGACGTCTGAGAGGTGGTTCCCGCATGCCCGGCAGGTGCTCCAGGAGAGTCCTACAAGTGGTTCTGGCCTAGCCCGCAGGTGATTTTGGCTGTGTCCGGCAGGTGGTTCCGGCATGCTCGGCAGGTGGTTCAGGCATGTCTGGTAGGTGGTTCCGGTCTGTCCGCGAGGTGGTTCCGGCGTGTCAGGCACGTGGTTCCGCATGTGTGACAGGTGGTTCTGGCATGTCCGGCAGGTGATTCTGGATTGTCCACCAAGTGGCTCTGGTGTAACCAGCAGGTGATTCCGGAGTGTACGGCAAGTGGTTCTGGCATAGCTGGCTGGTGATTTTGGGGTGTCCAGCAGGTGGCTCCAGCGAGTCGAGCAAGTTGTTCCGGTGTGCTCAGCAGGTGGTTCAGGCAGGTCCGCAGGTGTTTCTGGTCCTGTCCAGTACGTGGTGCCGGCATGTCCGGCACGTGCTTCCAGTATGTTTGAGAGGCGGTTCCTACCTTCCGGCGGGAGATTCAGAGAGTCCGCCATGTGATTCTGGCCTACCTGGCAGGGGATTTGGGCGTCTCTGGCTGGTGGTTCCGGCGAGTCGAAGAGGAGGTCCCGGCGGTGCTCGGCAGGTGCATCCGGTTGTCTCTGGCACGTCATTCTGGCACGTTCGAGAGGAGGTTCCGGCATGCCTGACAGGTGATTCCGGAGTGTCCGACAAGGGGTTCTGGCACGTCTGAGAGGTGGTTCCGGCATACCCTGCAGGTGATTCTGGCTTGTCTGCCGAGTGGTGCTGGCGTAGCCATCAGGTGATTTTGGCGTGTCCAGCAGGTGGCTCCAGCGAGTAGAGCAGGTTGTTCCAGCGTACTCAGCAGGTGGTTCAGGCGGGTCTGCAGGTGGTTCCGGTCTCTCTAGTGGGTGGTTCCGGCGTGTCCGGCACGTGCTTCTGGCACGTCTGAGAGCTGGTTCCGGCATGCCCGGCGGGTGAGTCCATAGAGTCCGCCACGTGGTTCTGGCCTAGCTGACAGGTGATTTGGCGTCCCCGCAGGTGGTACAGCGAGTTGAGCAGGAGGTTCCGGCATGCTCGGCAGTTGATCCGGTGTCTCTGGCACGTGGTTCTGGCACGTCTGACATTTGGTTGCATCATGTCTGGCAGGTGATTCCGGAGTGTGCGGCAAGAGGTTCTGGTGTAGCCGGCAGGTGATTTTGGCATGTCCGGCAGGTGTTTCTGGCGAGCTGTTCAGGTGGTTTCCGGTGTTCTTGGCAGGTGATTCTGGCGTGTCCAGCAGGTGTTCGGTCTGTCCGGTAATGGGTTCCGTCATGTGCCGCACGTGGTTCTGGGACGTCTGAGAGGTGGTTCCCGCATGCCCGGCAGGTGCTCCAGGAGAGTCCTACAAGTGGTTCTGGCCTAGCCCGCAGGTGATTTTGGCGTGTCCGGCAGGTGGTTCGGCATGCTCGGCAGGTGGTTCAGGCATGTCTGGTAGGTGGTTCCGGTCTGTCCGCGAGGTGGTTCCGGCGTGTCAGGCACGTGGTTCCGGCATGTGTGACAGGTGTTCTGGCATGTCCGGCAGGTGATTCTGGATTGTCCACCAAGTGGCTCTGGTGTAACCAGCAGGTGATTCGGAGTGTACGGCAAGTGGTTCTGGCATAGCTGGCTGGTGATTTTGGGGTGTCCAGCAGGTGGCTCCAGCGAGTCGAGCAAGTTGTTCCGGTGTGCTCAGCAGGTGGTTCAGGCAGGTCCGGCAGGTGTTTCTGGTCTGTCCAGTACGTGGTGCCGGCATGTCCGGCACGTGCTTCCAGTATGTTTGAGAGGGCGGTTCCTACCTTCCCGGCGGGAGATTCCAGAGAGTCCGCCATGTGATTCTGGCCTACCTGGCAGGGATTTGGGCGTCTGGCTGGTGGTTCCGGCGAGTCGAAGAGGAGGTCCCGGCGTGCTCGGCAGGTGCATCGGTGTCTCTGGCACGTCATTCTGGCACGTTCGAGAGGAGGTTCCGGCATGCCTGACAGGTTGATTCCGGAGTGTCCGACAAGGGTTCTGGCACGTCTGAGAGGTGGTTCCGGCATACCCTGCAGGTGATTCTGGCTTGTCTGCCGAGTGGTGCTGGCGTAGCCATCAGGTGATTTTGGCGTGTCCAGCAGGTGGCTCCAGCGAGTAGAGCAGGTTGTTCCAGCGTACTCAGCAGGTGGTTCAGGCGGGTCTGGCAGGTGGTTCCGGTCTCTCTAGTGGGTGGTTCCGGCGTGTCCGGCACGTGCTTCTGGCACGTCTGAGAGCTGGTTCCGGCATGCCCGGCGGGTGATTCCATAGAGTCCGCCACGTGGTTCTGGCCTAGCTGACAGGTGATTTTGGCGTCCCCGGCAGGTGGTTACAGCGAGTTGAGCAGGAGGTTCCGGGCATGCTCGGCAGTTGCATCCGGTGTCTCTGGCACGTGGTTCTGGCACGTCTGTCATTTGGTTGCATCATGTCTGGCAGGTGATCCGGAGTGTCGGCAAGAGGTTCTGGTGTAGCCGGCAGGTGATTTTGGCATGTCCGGCAGGTGTTTCTGGCGAGCTGTTCAGGTGGTTCCGGTGTTCTTGGCAGGTGATTCTGGCGTGTCCAGCAGGTGGTTCCGGTCTGTCCGGTAATGGGTTCCGTCATGTGCCGCACCTGGTTCTGGGGACGTCTGAGAGGTGGTTCCCGCATGCCCGCAGGTGCTCCAGGAGAGTCCTACAAGTGGTCTGGCCTAGCCCGCAGGTGATTTTGGCGTGTCCGGCAGGTGGTTCCGGCTATGCTCGGCAGGTGGTTCAGGCATGTCTGGTAGGTGGTTCCGGTCTGTCCGCGAGGTGGTTCCGGCGTGTCAGGCACGTGGTTCCGGCATGTGTGACAGGTGGTTCTGGCATGTCCGGCAGGTGATTCTGGATTGTCCACCAAGTGGCTCTGGTGTAACCAGCAGGTGATTCCGGAGTGTACGGCAAGTGGTTCTGGCATAGCTGGCTGGTGATTTTGGGGTGTCCAGCAGGTGGCTCCAGCGAGTCGAGCAAGTTGTTCCGGTGTGCTCAGCAGGTGGTTCAGCAGGTCCGGCAGGTGTTTCTGGTCTGTCCAGTACGTGGTGCCGGCATGTCCGGCACGTGCTTCCAGTATGTTTGAGAGGCGGTTCCTACCTTCCGGCGGGAGATTCCAGAGAGTCCGCCATGTGATTCTGGCCTACTGGCAGGGGATTTGGGCGTCTCTGGCTGGTGGTTCCGGCGAGTCGAACAGGAGGTCCCGGCGTGCTCGGCAGGTGCATCGGTGTCTCTGGCACGTCATCTGGCACGTTCGAGAGGAGGTTCCGGCATGCCTGACAGGTGATTCGGAGTGTCGACAAGGGGTTCTGGCACGTCTGAGAGGTGGTTCCGGCATACCCTGCAGGTGATTCTGGCTTGTCTGCCGAGTGGTGCTGGCGTAGCCATCAGGTGATTTTGGCGTGTCCAGCAGGTGGCTCCAGCGAGTAGAGCAGGTTGTTCCAGCGCTACTCAGCAGGTGGTTCAGGCGGGTCTGGCAGGTGGTTTCCGGTCTCTCTAGTGGGTGGTTCCGGCGTGTCCGGCACGTGCTTCTGGCACGTCTGAGAGCTGGTTCCGGCATGCCCGGCGGGTGAGTCCATAGAGTCCGCCACGTGGTTCTGGCCTAGCTGACAGGTGATTTTGGCGTCCCCGGCAGGTGGTTACAGCGAGTTGAGCAGGAGGTTCCGGCATGCTCGGCAGTTGCATCCGGTGTCTCTGGCACGTGGTTCTGGCACGTCTGACATTTGGTCTGCATCATGTCTGGCAGGTGATTCCGGAGTGTCCGGCAGAGGTTCTGGTGTAGCCGGCAGGTGATTTTGGCATGTCCGGCAGGTGTTTCTGGCGAGCTGTTCAGGTGGTTCCGGTGTTCTTGGCAGGTGATTCTGGCGTGTCCAGCAGGTGGTTCCGGTCTGTCCGGTAATGGGTTCCGTCATGTGCCGCACGTGGTTCTGGGACGTCTGAGAGGTGGTTCCCGCATGCCCGGCAGGTGCTCCAGGAGAGTCCTACAAGTGGTTCTGGCCTAGCCCGCAGGTGATTTTGGCTCGTGTCCGGCAGGTGGTTCCGGCATGCTCGGCAGGTGGTTCAGGCATGTCTGGTAGTGGTTCCGGTCTGTCCGCGAGGTGGTTTCCGGCGTGTCAGGCACGTGGTTCCGGCATGTGTGACAGGTGGTTCTGGCATGTCCGGCAGGTGATTCTGGATTGTCCACCAAGTGGGCTCTGGTGTAACCAGCAGGTGATTCGGATGTGTACGGCAAGTGGTGTTCTGGCATAGCTGGCTGGTGATTTTGGGGTGTCCAGCAGGTGGCTCCAGCGAGTCGAGCAAGTTGTTCCGGTGTGCTCAGCAGGTGGTTCAGGCAGGTCCGGCAGGTGTTTCTGGTCTGTCCAGTACGTGGTGCCGGCATGTCCGGCACGTGCTTCCAGTATGTTTGAGAGGCGGTTCCTACCTTCCCGGCGGGAGGATTCCAGAGAGTCCGCCATGTGATTCTGGCCTACCTGGCAGGGGATTTGGGCGTCTCTGGCTGGTGGTTCCGGCGAGTCGAACAGGAGGTCCCGGCGTGCTCGGCAGGTGCATCCGGTGTCTCTGGCACGTCATTCTGGCACGTTCGAGAGAGGTTCCGGCATGCCTGACAGGTGATTCCGGATGTGTCCGACAAGGGGTTCTGGCACGTCTGAGAGGTGGTTCCGGCATACCCTGCAGGTGATTCTGGGCTTGTCTGCCGAGTGGTGCTGGCCGTAGCCATCAGGTGATTTTGGCGTGTCCAGCAGGGTGGCTCCAGCGAGTAGAGCAGGTTGTTCCAGCGTACTCAGCAGGTGGTTCAGGCGGGTCTGGCAGGTGGTTCCGGTCTCTCTAGTGGGTGGTTCCGGCCGTGGTCCGGCACGTGCTTCTGGCACGTCTGAGAGCTGGTTCCGGCATGCCCGGCGGGTGAGTCCATAGAGTCCGCCACGTGGTTCTGGCCTAGCTGACAGGTGATTTTGGCGTCCCCGCAGGTGGTTACAGCGAGTTGAGCAGGAGGTTCCGGCATGCTCGGCAGTTGCATCCGGTGTCTCTGGCACGTGTTCTGGCACGTCTGACATTTGGTTGCATCATGTCTGGCAGGTGATTCCGGAGTGTCCGGCAAGAGGTTCTGGTGTAGCCGGCAGGTGATTTTGGCATGTCCGGCAGGTGTTTCTGGCGAGCTGTTCAGGTGGTTCCGGTGTCTTGGCAGGTGATTCTGGCGTGTCCAGCAGGTGGTTCCGGTCTGTCCGGGTAATGGGTTCCGTCATGTGCCGCACCTGGTTCTGGGACGTCTGAGAGGTGGTTCCCGCATGCCCGGCAGGTGCTCCAGGAGAGTCCTACAAGTGGTTCTGGCCTAGCCCGCAGGTGATTTTGGCTGTCCGGCAGGTGGTTCCGGCATGCTCGGCAGGTGGTTCAGGCATGTCTGGTAGGTGGTTCCGGTCTGTCCGCGAGGTGGTTCCGGCGTGTCAGGCCGTGGTTCCGGCATGTGTGACAGGTGGTTCTGGCATGTCCGGCAGGTGATTCTGGATTGTCCACCAAGTGGCTCTGGTGTAACCAGCAGGTGGATTCCGGAGTGTACGGCAAGTGGTTCTGGCATAGCTGGCTGGTGATTTTGGGGTGGTCCAGCAGGTGGCTCCAGCGAGTCGAGCAAGTTGTTCCGGTGTGCTCAGCAGGTGGTTCAGGCAGGTCCGGCAGGTGTTCTGGTCTGTCCAGTACGTGGTGGCCGGCATGTCCGGCACGTGCTTCCAGTATGTTTGAGAGGGCGGTTCCTACCTTCCCGGCGGGAGATCAGAGAGTCGCCATGTGATTCTGGCCTACCTGGCAGGTGGATTTGGGCGTCTCTGGCTGTGGTTTCCGGCGAGTCGAACAGGAGGTCCCGGCGTGCTCGGCAGGTGCATCCGGTGTCTCTGGCACGTCATTCTGGCACGTTCGAGAGGAGGTTCGGCATGCCTGACAGGTGGATTCCGGAGTGTCCGACAAGGGGTTCTGGCACGTCTGAGAGGTGGTTCCGGCATACCCTGCAGGTGATTCTGGCTTTGTCTGCGAGGTGGTGCTGGGCGTAGCCATCAGGTGATTTTTGGGGCTGTGTCCAGCAGGTGGCTCCAGCGAGTAGAGCAGGTTGTTCCAGCGTACTCAGCAGTGGTTCAGGCGGGTCTGGCAGGTGGTTCCGGTCTCTCTAGTGGGTGGTTCCGGCGTGTCCGGCACGTGCTTCTGGCACGTCTGAGAGCTGGTTTCCGGCATGCCCGGCGGGTGAGTCCATAGAGTCCGCCACGTGGTTCTGGCCTAGCTGACAGGTGATTTTGGCGTCCCCGGCAGGTGGTTACAGCGAGTTGAGCAGGAGGTTCCGCATGCTCCGGCAGTTGCATCCGGGTGTCTCTGGCACGTGGTTCTGGCACGTCTGACATTTGGTTCGCATCATGTCTGGCAGGTGATTCCGGAGTGTCCGGCAAGAGGGTTCTGTGTAGCCGGCAAGGTGATTTGGCATGTCCGGCAGGTGTTTCTGGCGAGCTGTTCAGGTGGTTCCGGTGTTCTTGGCAGGTGATTCTGGCGTGTCCAGCAGGTGGTTCCGGTCTGTCCGGTAAATGGGTTCCGTGGTCATGTGCCGCACGTGGTTCTGGGACGTCTGAGAGGTGGTTCCCGCATGCCCGGCAGGTGCTCCAGGAGAGTCCTACAAGTGGTTCTGGCCTAGCCCGCAGGTGATTTTGGGCGTGTCTCGGCAGGTGGTTCCGGCATGCTCCGGCAGGTGGTTCAGGCATGTCTGGTAGGTGGTTCCGGTCTGTCCGCGAGGTGGTTCCGCGTGTCAGGCACGTGTTTCCGGCATGTGTGACAGGTGGTTCTGGCATGTCCGGCAGGTGATTCTGGATTGTCCACCAAGTGGCTCTGGGTAACCAGCAGTGATTCCGGAGTGTACGCAAGTGGTTCTGGCATAGCTGGCTGGTGATTTTGGGGTGTCCAGCAGGTGGCTCCAGCGAGTCGAGCAAGTTGTTCCGGGTGTGCTCTGCAGGTGGTTCAGGCAGGTCCGGCAGGTGTTTCTGGTCTGTCCAGTACGTGGTGCCGGCATGTCCGGCACGTGCTTCCAGTATGTTTGAGAGGCGGTTCCTACCTTCCCGCGGGAGATTCCAGAGAGTCCGCCATGTGATTCTGGCCTACCTGGCAGGGGATTTGGGCGTCTCTGGCTGGTGGTTCCGGCGAGTCGAACAGGAGGTCCCGGCGTGCTCGGCAGGTGCATCCGGTGTCTCTGGCACGTCATTCTGGCACGTTCGAGAGGAGGTTCCGGCATGCCTGACAGGTGATTCCGGAGTGTCCGACAAGGGGTTTCTGGGCACGTCTGAGAGGTGGTTCCGGCATACCCTGCAGGTGATTCTGGCTTGTCTGCCGAGTGGTGCTGGCGTAGCCATCAGGTGATTTTGGCGTGTCCAGCAGGTGGCTCCAGCGAGTAGAGCAGGTTGTTCCAGCGTACTCAGCAGGTGGTTCAGGCGGGTCTGGCAGGTGGTTCCGGTCTCTCTAGTGGGTGGTTCCGGCGTGTCCGGCACGTGCTTCTGGCACGTCTGAGAGCTGGTTCCGGCATGCCCGGCGGGTGAGTCCATAGAGTCCGCCACGTGGTTCTGGCCTAGCTGACAGGTGATTTTGGCGTCCCCCGGCAGGTGGTTACAGCGAGTTGAGCAGGAGGTTCCGGCATGCTCGGCAGTTGCATCCGGTGTCTCTGGCACGTGGTTCTGGCACGTCTGACATTTGGTTGCATCATGTCTGGCAGTGATTCCGGAGTGTCCGGCAAGAGGTTCTGGTGTAGCCGGCAGGTGATTTTTGGCATGTCCGGCAGGTGTTTCTGGCGAGCTGTTCAGGTGGTTCCGGTGTTCTTGGCAGGTGATTCTAGGCGTGTCCAGCAGGTGGTTCCGGTCTGTCCGGTAATGGGTTCCGTCATGTGCCGCCACGTGGTTCTGGACGTCTGAGAGGTGGTTCCCGCATGGCCGGCAGGTGCTCCAGGAGAGTCCTACAAGTGGTTCTGGCCTAGCCCGCAGGTGATTTTGGCGTGTCCGGCAGGTGGTTCCGGCATGCTCGGCAGGTGGTTCAGGCATGTCTGGTAGGTGGTTCCGGTCTGTCCGCGAGGTGGTTCCGGCGTGTCAGGCACGTGGTTCCGGCATGTGTGACAGGTGGTTCTGGCATGTCTGGCAGGTGATTCTGGATTGTCCCACCAAGTGGCTCTGGTGGTAACCAGCAGGTGATTCCGGAGTGTACGGCAAGTGGTTCTGGCATAGCTGGCTGGTGATTTTGGGGTGTCCAGCAGGTGGCTCCAGCGAGTCGAGCAAGTTGTTCCGGTGTGCTCAGCAGGTGGTTCAGGCAGGTCCGGCAGGTGTTTCTGGTCTGTCCAGTACGTGGTGCCGGCATGTCCGGCACGTGCTTCCAGTATGTTTGAGAGGCGGTTTCCTACCTTCCCGGCGGGAGATTCCAGAGAGTCCGCCATGTGATTCTGGCCTACCTGGCAGGGGATTTGGGCGTCTCTGGCTGGTGGTTCCGGCGAGTCGAACAGGAGGTCCCGGCGTGCTCGGGCAGGTGCATCCGGTGTCTCTGGCACGTCATTCTGGCACGTTCGAGAGGAGGTTCCGGCATGCCTGACAGGTGATTCCGGAGTGTCCGACAAGGGGTTCTGGCACGTCTGAGAGGTGGTTCCGGCATACCCTGCAGGTGATTCTGGCTTGTCTGCCGAGTGGTGCTGGCGTAGCCATCAGGTGATTTTGGCGTGTCCAGCAGGTGGCTCCAGCGAGTAGAGCAGGTTGTTCCAGCGTACTCAGCAGGTGGTTCAGGCGGGTCTGGCAGGTGGTTCCGGTCTCTCTAGTGGGTGGTTCCGGCTGTGTCCGGCACGTGCTTCTGGCACGTCTGAGAGCTGGTTCCGGCATGCCCGGCGGGTGAGTCCATAGAGTCCGCCACGTGGTTCTGGCCTAGCTGACAGGTGATTTTGGCGTCCCCGGCAGGTGGTTACAGCGAGTTGAGCAGGAGGTTCCGGCATGCTCGGCAGTTGCATCCGGTGTCTCTGGCACGTGGTTCTGGCACGTCTGACATTTGGTTGCATCATGTCTGGCAGGTGATTCCGGAGTGTCCGGCAAGAGGTTCTGGTGTAGCCGGCAGGTGATTTTGGCATGTCCGGCAGGTGTTTCTGGCGAGCTGTTCAGGTGGTTCCGGTGTTCTTGGCAGGTGATTCTGGCGTGTCCAGCAGGTGGTTCCGGTCTGTCCGGTAATGGGTTCCGTCATGTGCCGCACGTGGTTCTGGCACGTCTGAGAGGTGGTTCCCGCATGCCCGGCAGGTGCTCCAGGAGAGTCCTACAAGTGGTTCTGGCCTAGCCCGCAGGTGATTTTGGCGTGTCCGGCAGGTGGTTCCGGCATGCTCGGCAGGTGGTTCAGGCATGTCTGGTAGGTGGTTCCGGTCTGTCCGCGAGGTGGTTCCGGCGTGTCAGGCACGTGGTTCCGGCATGTGTGACAGGTGGTTCTGGCATGTCCGGCAGGTGATTCTGGATTGTCCACCAAGTGGCTCTGGTGTAACCAGCAGGTGATTCCGGAGTGTACGGCAAGTGGTTCTGGCATAGCTGGCTGGTGATTTTGGGGTGTCCAGCAGGTGGCTCCAGCGAGTCGAGCAAGTTGTTCCGGTGTGCTCAGCAGGTGGTTCAGGCAGGTCCGGCAGGTGTTTCTGGTCTGTCCAGTACGTGGTGCCGGCATGTCCGGCACGTGCTTCCAGTATGTTTGAGAGGTGGTTCCTACCTTCCCGGCGGGAGATTCCGGAGCGTCCGCCATGTGATTCTGGCCTACCTGGCAGGGGATTTTGGCGTCTCTGGCTGGTGGTTCCGGCGAGTCGAAGAGGAGGTTCCGGCGTGCTCGGCAGGTGCATCCGGTGTCTCTGGCACGTCATTCTGGCACGTTCGAGAGGTGGTTCCGGCATGCCTGACAGGTGATTCCGGAGTGTCCGACAAGGGGTTCTGGCACGTCTGAGAGGTGGTTCCGGCATACCCTGCAGGTGATTCTGGCTTGTCTGCCGAGTGGTGCTGGCGTAGCCATCAGGTGATTTTGGCGTGTCCAGCAGGTGGCTCCAGCGAGTAGAGCAGGTTGTTCCAGCGTACTCAGCAGGTGGTTCAGGCGGGTCTGGCAGGTGGTTCCGGTCTCTCTAGTAGGTGGTTCCGGCGTGTCCGGCACGTGCTTCTGGCACGTCTGAGAGCTGGTTCCGGCATGCCCGGCGGGTGATTCCATAGAGTCCGCCACGTGGTTCTGGCCTAGCTGACAGGTGATTTTGGCGTCCCCGGCAGGTGGTTACAGCGAGTTGAGCAGGAGGTTCCGGCATGCTCGGCAGTTGCATCCGGTGTCTCTGGCACGTGGTTCTGGCACGTCTGACATTTGGTTGCATCATGTCTGGCAGGTGATTCCGGAGTGTCCGGCAAGAGGTTCTGGTGTAGCCGGCAGGTGATTTTGGCATGTCCGGCAGGTGTTTCTGGCGAGCTGTTCAGGTGGTTCCGGTGTTCTTGGCAGGTGATTCTGGCGTGTCCAGCAGGTGGTTCCGGTCTGTCCGGTAATGGGTTCCGTCATGTGCCGCACGTGGTTCTGGCACGTCTGAGAGGTGGTTCCCGCATGCCCGGCAGGTGCTCCAGGAGAGTCCTACAAGTGGTTCTGGCCTAGCCCGCAGGTGATTTTGGCGTGTCCGGCAGGTGGTTCCGGCATGCTCGGCAGGTGGTTCAGGCATGTCTGGTAGGTGGTTCCGGTCTGTCCGCGAGGTGGTTCCGGCGTGTCAGGCACGTGGTTCCGGCATGTGTGACAGGTGGTTCTGGCATGTCCGGCAGGTGATTCTGGATTGTCCACCAAGTGGCTCTGGTGTAACCAGCAGGTGATTCCGGAGTGTACGGCAAGTGGTTCTGGCATAGCTGGCTGGTGATTTTGGGGTGTCCAGCAGGTGGCTCCAGCGAGTCGAGCAAGTTGTTCCGGTGTGCTCAGCAGGTGGTTCAGGCAGGTCCGGCAGGTGTTTCTGGTCTGTCCAGTACGTGGTGCCGGCATGTCCGGCACGTGCTTCCAGTATGTTTGAGAGGTGGTTCCTACCTTCCCGGCGGGAGATTCCGGAGCGTCCGCCATGTGATTCTGGCCTACCTGGCAGGGGATTTTGGCGTCTCTGGCTGGTGGTTCCGGCGAGTCGAAGAGGAGGTTCCGGCGTGCTCGGCAGGTGCATCCGGTGTCTCTGGCACGTCATTCTGGCACGTTCGAGAGGTGGTTCCGGCATGCCTGACAGGTGATTCCGGAGTGTCCGACAAGGGGTTCTGGCACGTCTGAGAGGTGGTTCCGGCATACCCTGCAGGTGATTCTGGCTTGTCTGCCGAGTGGTGCTGGCGTAGCCATCAGGTGATTTTGGCGTGTCCAGCAGGTGGCTCCAGCGAGTAGAGCAGGTTGTTCCAGCGTACTCAGCAGGTGGTTCAGGCGGGTCTGGCAGGTGGTTCCGGTCTCTCTAGTAGGTGGTTCCGGCGTGTCCGGCACGTGCTTCTGGCACGTCTGAGAGCTGGTTCCGGCATGCCCGGCGGGTGATTCCATAGAGTCCGCCACGTGGTTCTGGCCTAGCTGACAGGTGATTTTGGCGTCCCCGGCAGGTGGTTACAGCGAGTTGAGCAGGAGGTTCCGGCATGCTCGGCAGTTGCATCCGGTGTCTCTGGCACGTGGTTCTGGCACGTCTGACATTTGGTTGCATCATGTCTGGCAGGTGATTCCGGAGTGTCCGGCAAGAGGTAAAAAAAAAAAAGGCAGGTGATTTGGCATG
>NW_027225424.1:0-28310 GCF_041296235.1 Equus asinus | reverse complement strand
GCGTCTCCGTCACTTGATTTTGGCACATTTGAGAGGTGGGTCCAGCATTCCCAGCAGGTGATTCCAGAAAGTCCGGCAAGCGGTTCTGGCATAGCCAGCAGGTGATTTTTGCGTGTCCGGCAGGTGGGTCCTGCGAGTCGAGCAGGTGGTTCCTGCATGCTCGGCAGGTGGTTCAGGCGTGTCCGACAGGCGGTTCCGTTGTGTCCAGTAGGTGTTTCCGGCGTGTCCGGCACATGGTAGTGGCAACGTCTGAGAGGTGGTTCCGGCATGCCCCGCAGGTGATTCCGGAGTGTCCGGCAAGTGGTTCTGGCATAGCCGGCTGGTGATTTTGGCGTGGCCCGCAGGTGGCTCCAGCGAGTCGAGCAGGTTGTTCCGGCGTGCTCAGCAGGTGTTTCAGATGGGTCCGTCAGGTGGTTCCGGTCTGTCCAATAGGTGGTTCCGGCGTGTCCGGCACGTGCTTCCGGCGAGTCTGAGAGGTGGCTCCGGCATGCCCGGTGGGTGATTCCGGAGTGTCCCGGCAAGTCGTTCTGGCATAGCCGGCTGGTGATTTTGGCATGTCCCAGCAGGTAAGATTTTGGCATGTCCGTCAGGTGATTTTGACGTGTCCGGCGGGTGGTTCCGGGCAGTGGATCAGGTGGTTCCAGCGTTCTCGGCAGGTGATTCAGTTTGGTTCGGCAGGTGGTTCTGGTCTGTCCTGGAGGTGGTTCCGGCCTGTCCAGCACGTGGTTCTGGCACGTCTGAGAGGTGGTTCCGGCATGCCCGGCAGGTGATCCCAGAGAGTCCTCCAAGTGGTTCTGGCCCAGCCCGCAGGTGATTTTGGCGCGTCCGGCAGGTGGCTCCGGCATGCTCAGCAGGTTGTTCAGGCAGGTCCGGCAGGTGGTTCCGACGATTCGAGCAGGTGCTTCCGGCTAGCTCGGCAGGTGCTTTGGGCGTCTCCGTCACTTGATTTTGGCACATTTGAGAGGTGGGTCCAGCATTCCCAGCAGGTGATTCCAGAAAGTCCGGCAAGCGGTTCTGGCATAGCCAGCAGGTGATTTTTGCGTGTCCGGCAGGTGGGTCCTGCGAGTCGAGCAGGTGGTTCCTGCATGCTCGGCAGGTGGTTCAGGCGTGTCCGACAGGCGGTTCCGTTGTGTCCAGTAGGTGTTTCCGGCGTGTCCGGCACATGGTAGTGGCACGTCTGAGAGGTGGTTCCGGCATGCCCCGCAGGTGATTCCGGAGTGTCCGGCAAGTGGTTCTGGCATAGCCGGCTGGTGATTTTGGCGTGGCCCGCAGGTGGCTCCAGCGAGTCGAGCAGGTTGTTCCGGCGTGCTCAGCAGGTGTTTCAGATGGGTCCGTCAGGTGGTTCCGTCTGTCCAATAGGTGGTTCCGGCGTGTCCGGCACGTGCTTCCGGCGAGTCTGAGAGGTGGCTCCGGCATGCCCGGTGGGTGATTCCGGAGTGTCCGGCAAGTCGTTCTGGCATAGCCGGCTGGTGATTTTGGCATGTCCAGCAGGTAAGATTTTGGCATGTCCGTCAGGTGATTTTGACGTGTCCGGCGGGTGGTTCCGGGCAGTGGATCAGGTGGTTCCAGCGTTCTCGGCAGGTGATTCAGTTTGGTTCGGCAGGTGGTTCTGGTCTGTCCTGGAGGTGGTTCCGGCCTGTCCAGCACGTGGTTCTGGCACGTCTGAGAGGTGGTTCCGGCATGCCCGGCAGGTGATCCCAGAGAGTCCTCCAAGTGGTTCTGGCCCAGCCCGCAGGTGATTTTGGCGCGTCCGGCAGGTGGCTCCGGCATGCTCAGCAGGTTGTTCAGGCAGGTCCGGCAGGTGGTTCCGACGATTCGAGCAGGTGCTTCCGGCTAGCTCGGCAGGTGCTTTGGGCGTCTCCGTCACTTGATTTTGGCACATTTGAGAGGTGGGTCCAGCATTCCCAGCAGGTGATTCCAGAAAGTCCGGCAAGCGGTTCTGGCATAGCCAGCAGGTGATTTTTGCGTGTCCGGCAGGTGGGTCCTGCGAGTCGAGCAGGTGGTTCCTGCATGCTCGGCAGGTGGTTCAGGCGTGTCCGACAGGCGGTTCCGTTGTGTCCAGTAGGTGTTTCCGGCGTGTCCGGCACATGGTAGTGGCACGTCTGAGAGGTGGTTCCGGCATGCCCCGCAGGTGATTCCGGAGTGTCCGGCAAGTGGTTCTGGCATAGCCGGCTGGTGATTTTGGCGTGGCCCGCAGGTGGCTCCAGCGAGTCGAGCAGGTTGTTCCGGCGTGCTCAGCAGGTGTTTCAGATGGGTCCGTCAGGTGGTTCCGGTCTGTCCAATAGGTGGTTCCGGCGTGTCCGGCACGTGCTTCCGGCGAGTCTGAGAGGTGGCTCCGGCATGCCCGGTGGGTGATTCCGGAGTGTCCGGCAAGTCGTTCTGGCATAGCCGGCTGGTGATTTTGGCATGTCCAGCAGGTAAGATTTTGGCATGTCCGTCAGGTGATTTTGACGTGTCCGGCGGGTGGTTCCGGGCAGTGGATCAGGTGGTTCCAGCGTTCTCGGCAGGTGATTCAGTTTGGTTCGGCAGGTGGTTCTGGTCTGTCCTGGAGGTGGTTCCGGCCTGTCCAGCACGTGGTTCTGGCACGTCTGAGAGGTGGTTCCGGCATGCCCGGCAGGTGATCCCAGAGAGTCCTCCAAGTGGTTCTGGCCCAGCCCGCAGGTGATTTTGGCGCGTCCGGCAGGTGGCTCCGGCATGCTCAGCAGGTTGTTCAGGCAGGTCCGGCAGGTGGTTCCGACGATTCGAGCAGGTGCTTCCGGCTAGCTCGGCAGGTGCTTTGGGCGTCTCCGTCACTTGATTTTGGCACATTTGAGAGGTGGGTCCAGCATTCCCAGCAGGTGATTCCAGAAAGTCCGGCAAGCGGTTCTGGCATAGCCAGCAGGTGATTTTTGCGTGTCCGGCAGGTGGGTCCTGCGAGTCGAGCAGGTGGTTCCTGCATGCTCGGCAGGTGGTTCAGGCGTGTCCGACAGGCGGTTCCGTTGTGTCCAGTAGGTGTTTCCGGCGTGTCCGGCACATGGTAGTGGCACGTCTGAGAGGTGGTTCCGGCATGCCCCGCAGGTGATTCCGGAGTGTCCGGCAAGTGGTTCTGGCATAGCCGGCTGGTGATTTTGGCGTGGCCCGCAGGTGGCTCCAGCGAGTCGAGCAGGTTGTTCCGGCGTGCTCAGCAGGTGTTTCAGATGGGTCCGTCAGGTGGTTCCGGTCTGTCCAATAGGTGGTTCCGGCGTGTCCGGCACGTGCTTCCGGCGAGTCTGAGAGGTGGCTCCGGCATGCCCGGTGGGTGATTCCGGAGTGTCCGGCAAGTCGTTCTGGCATAGCCGGCTGGTGATTTTGGCATGTCCAGCAGGTAAGATTTTGGCATGTCCGTCAGGTGATTTTGACGTGTCCGGCGGGTGGTTCCGGGCAGTGGATCAGGTGGTTCCAGCGTTCTCGGCAGGTGATTCAGTTTGGTTCGGCAGGTGGTTCTGGTCTGTCCTGGAGGTGGTTCCGGCCTGTCCAGCACGTGGTTCTGGCACGTCTGAGAGGTGGTTCCGGCATGCCCGGCAGGTGATCCCAGAGAGTCCTCCAAGTGGTTCTGGCCCAGCCCGCAGGTGATTTTGGCGCGTCCGGCAGGTGGCTCCGGCATGCTCAGCAGGTTGTTCAGGCAGGTCCGGCAGGTGGTTCCGACGATTCGAGCAGGTGCTTCCGGCTAGCTCGGCAGGTGCTTTGGGCGTCTCCGTCACTTGATTTTGGCACATTTGAGAGGTGGGTCCAGCATTCCCAGCAGGTGATTCCAGAAAGTCCGGCAAGCGGTTCTGGCATAGCCAGCAGGTGATTTTTGCGTGTCCGGCAGGTGGGTCCTGCGAGTCGAGCAGGTGGTTCCTGCATGCTCGGCAGGTGGTTCAGGCGTGTCCGACAGGCGGTTCCGTTGTGTCCAGTAGGTGTTTCCGGCGTGTCCGGCACATGGTAGTGGCACGTCTGAGAGGTGGTTCCGGCATGCCCCGCAGGTGATTCCGGAGTGTCCGGCAAGTGGTTCTGGCATAGCCGGCTGGTGATTTTGGCGTGGCCCGCAGGTGGCTCCAGCGAGTCGAGCAGGTTGTTCCGGCGTGCTCAGCAGGTGTTTCAGATGGGTCCGTCAGGTGGTTCCGGTCTGTCCAATAGGTGGTTCCGGCGTGTCCGGCACGTGCTTCCGGCGAGTCTGAGAGGTGGCTCCGGCATGCCCGGTGGGTGATTCCGGAGTGTCCGGCAAGTCGTTCTGGCATAGCCGGCTGGTGATTTTGGCATGTCCAGCAGGTAAGATTTTGGCATGTCCGTCAGGTGATTTTGACGTGTCCGGCGGGTGGTTCCGGGCAGTGGATCAGGTGGTTCCAGCGTTCTCGGCAGGTGATTCAGTTTGGTTCGGCAGGTGGTTCTGGTCTGTCCTGGAGGTGGTTCCGGCCTGTCCAGCACGTGGTTCTGGCACGTCTGAGAGGTGGTTCCGGCATGCCCGGCAGGTGATCCCAGAGAGTCCTCCAAGTGGTTCTGGCCCAGCCCGCAGGTGATTTTGGCGCGTCCGGCAGGTGGCTCCGGCATGCTCAGCAGGTTGTTCAGGCAGGTCCGGCAGGTGGTTCCGACGATTCGAGCAGGTGCTTCCGGCTAGCTCGGCAGGTGCTTTGGGCGTCTCCGTCACTTGATTTTGGCACATTTGAGAGGTGGGTCCAGCATTCCCAGCAGGTGATTCCAGAAAGTCCGGCAAGCGGTTCTGGCATAGCCAGCAGGTGATTTTTGCGTGTCCGGCAGGTGGGTCCTGCGAGTCGAGCAGGTGGTTCCTGCATGCTCGGCAGGTGGTTCAGGCGTGTCCGACAGGCGGTTCCGTTGTGTCCAGTAGGTGTTTCCGGCGTGTCCGGCACATGGTAGTGGCACGTCTGAGAGGTGGTTCCGGCATGCCCCGCAGGTGATTCCGGAGTGTCCGGCAAGTGGTTCTGGCATAGCCGGCTGGTGATTTTGGCGTGGCCCGCAGGTGGCTCCAGCGAGTCGAGCAGGTTGTTCCGGCGTGCTCAGCAGGTGTTTCAGATGGGTCCGTCAGGTGGTTCCGGTCTGTCCAATAGGTGGTTCCGGCGTGTCCGGCACGTGCTTCCGGCGAGTCTGAGAGGTGGCTCCGGCATGCCCGGTGGGTGATTCCGGAGTGTCCGGCAAGTCGTTCTGGCATAGCCGGCTGGTGATTTTGGCATGTCCAGCAGGTAAGATTTTGGCATGTCCGTCAGGTGATTTTGACGTGTCCGGCGGGTGGTTCCGGGCAGTGGATCAGGTGGTTCCAGCGTTCTCGGCAGGTGATTCAGTTTGGTTCGGCAGGTGGTTCTGGTCTGTCCTGGAGGTGGTTCCGGCCTGTCCAGCACGTGGTTCTGGCACGTCTGAGAGGTGGTTCCGGCATGCCCGGCAGGTGATCCCAGAGAGTCCTCCAAGTGGTTCTGGCCCAGCCCGCAGGTGATTTTGGCGCGTCCGGCAGGTGGCTCCGGCATGCTCAGCAGGTTGTTCAGGCAGGTCCGGCAGGTGGTTCCGACGATTCGAGCAGGTGCTTCCGGCTAGCTCGGCAGGTGCTTTGGGCGTCTCCGTCACTTGATTTTGGCACATTTGAGAGGTGGGTCCAGCATTCCCAGCAGGTGATTCCAGAAAGTCCGGCAAGCGGTTCTGGCATAGCCAGCAGGTGATTTTTGCGTGTCCGGCAGGTGGGTCCTGCGAGTCGAGCAGGTGGTTCCTGCATGCTCGGCAGGTGGTTCAGGCGTGTCCGACAGGCGGTTCCGTTGTGTCCAGTAGGTGTTTCCGGCGTGTCCGGCACATGGTAGTGGCACGTCTGAGAGGTGGTTCCGGCATGCCCCGCAGGTGATTCCGGAGTGTCCGGCAAGTGGTTCTGGCATAGCCGGCTGGTGATTTTGGCGTGGCCCGCAGGTGGCTCCAGCGAGTCGAGCAGGGTTGTTCCGGCGTGCTCAGCAGGTGTTTCAGATGGGTCCGTCAGGTGGTTCCGGTCTGTCCAATAGGTGGTTCCGGCGTGTCCGGCACGTGCTTCCGGCGAGTCTGAGAGGTGGCTCCGGCATGCCCGGTGGGTGATTCCGGAGTGTCCGGCAAGTCGTTCTGGCATAGCCGGCTGGTGATTTTGGCATGTCCAGCAGGTAAGATTTTGGCATGTCCGTCAGGTGATTTTGACGTGTCCGGCGGGTGGTTCCGGGCAGTGGATCAGGTGGTTCCAGCGTTCTCGGCAGGTGATTCAGTTTGGTTCGGCAGGTGGTTCTGGTCTGTCCTGGAGGTGGTTCCGGCCTGTCCAGCACGTGGTTCTGGCACGTCTGAGAGGTGGTTCCGGCATGCCCGGCAGGTGATCCCAGAGAGTCCTCCAAGTGGTTCTGGCCCAGCCCGCAGGTGATTTTGGCGCGTCCGGCAGGTGGCTCCGGCATGCTCAGCAGGTTGTTCAGGCAGGTCCGGCAGGTGGTTCCGACGATTCGAGCAGGTGCTTCCGGCTAGCTCGGCAGGTGCTTTGGGCGTCTCCGTCACTTGATTTTGGCACATTTGAGAGGTGGGTCCAGCATTCCCAGCAGGTGATTCCAGAAAGTCCGGCAAGCGGTTCTGGCATAGCCAGCAGGTGATTTTTGCGTGTCCGGCAGGTGGGTCCTGCGAGTCGAGCAGGTGGTTCCTGCATGCTCGGCAGGTGGTTCAGGCGTGTCCGACAGGCGGTTCCGTTGTGTCCAGTAGGTGTTTCCGGCGTGTCCGGCACATGGTAGTGGCACGTCTGAGAGGTGGTTCCGGCATGCCCCGCAGGTGATTCCGGAGTGTCCGGCAAGTGGTTCTGGCATAGCCGGCTGGTGATTTTGGCGTGGCCCGCAGGTGGCTCCAGCGAGTCGAGCAGGTTGTTCCGGCGTGCTCAGCAGGTGTTTCAGATGGGTCCGTCAGGTGGTTCCGGTCTGTCCAATAGGTGGTTCCGGCGTGTCCGGCACGTGCTTCCGGCGAGTCTGAGAGGTGGCTCCGGCATGCCCGGTGGGTGATTCCGGAGTGTCCGGCAAGTCGTTCTGGCATAGCCGGCTGGTGATTTTGGCATGTCCAGCAGGTAAGATTTTGGCATGTCCGTCAGGTGATTTTGACGTGTCCGGCGGGTGGTTCCGGGCAGTGGATCAGGTGGTTCCAGCGTTCTCGGCAGGTGATTCAGTTTGGTTCGGCAGGTGGTTCTGGTCTGTCCTGGAGGTGGTTCCGGCCTGTCCAGCACGTGGTTCTGGCACGTCTGAGAGGTGGTTCCGGCATGCCCGGCAGGTGATCCCAGAGAGTCCTCCAAGTGGTTCTGGCCCAGCCCGCAGGTGATTTTGGCGCGTCCGGCAGGTGGCTCCGGCATGCTCAGCAGGTTGTTCAGGCAGGTCCGGCAGGTGGTTCCGACGATTCGAGCAGGTGCTTCCGGCTAGCTCGGCAGGTGCTTTGGGCGTCTCCGTCACTTGATTTTGGCACATTTGAGAGGTGGGTCCAGCATTCCCAGCAGGTGATTCCAGAAAGTCCGGCAAGCGGTTCTGGCATAGCCAGCAGGTGATTTTTGCGTGTCCGGCAGGTGGGTCCTGCGAGTCGAGCAGGTGGTTCCTGCATGCTCGGCAGGTGGTTCAGGCGTGTCCGACAGGCGGTTCCGTTGTGTCCAGTAGGTGTTTCCGGCGTGTCCGGCACATGGTAGTGGCACGTCTGAGAGGTGGTTCCGGCATGCCCCGCAGGTGATTCCGGAGTGTCCGGCAAGTGGTTCTGGCATAGCCGGCTGGTGATTTTGGCGTGGCCCGCAGGTGGCTCCAGCGAGTCGAGCAGGTTGTTCCGGCGTGCTCAGCAGGTGTTTCAGATGGGTCCGTCAGGTGGTTCCGGTCTGTCCAATAGGTGGTTCCGGCGTGTCCGGCACGTGCTTCCGGCGAGTCTGAGAGGTGGCTCCGGCATGCCCGGTGGGTGATTCCGGAGTGTCCGGCAAGTCGTTCTGGCATAGCCGGCTGGTGATTTTGGCATGTCCAGCAGGTAAGATTTTGGCATGTCCGTCAGGTGATTTTGACGTGTCCGGCGGGTGGTTCCGGGCAGTGGATCAGGTGGTTCCAGCGTTCTCGGCAGGTGATTCAGTTTGGTTCGGCAGGTGGTTCTGGTCTGTCCTGGAGGTGGTTCCGGCCTGTCCAGCACGTGGTTCTGGCACGTCTGAGAGGTGGTTCCGGCATGCCCGGCAGGTGATCCCAGAGAGTCCTCCAAGTGGTTCTGGCCCAGCCCGCAGGTGATTTTGGCGCGTCCGGCAGGTGGCTCCGGCATGCTCAGCAGGTTGTTCAGGCAGGTCCGGCAGGTGGTTCCGACGATTCGAGCAGGTGCTTCCGGCTAGCTCGGCAGGTGCTTTGGGCGTCTCCGTCACTTGATTTTGGCACATTTGAGAGGTGGGTCCAGCATTCCCAGCAGGTGATTCCAGAAAGTCCGGCAAGCGGTTCTGGCATAGCCAGCAGGTGATTTTTGCGTGTCCGGCAGGTGGGTCCTGCGAGTCGAGCAGGTGGTTCCTGCATGCTCGGCAGGTGGTTCAGGCGTGTCCGACAGGCGGTTCCGTTGTGTCCAGTAGGTGTTTCCGGCGTGTCCGGCACATGGTAGTGGCACGTCTGAGAGGTGGTTCCGGCATGCCCCGCAGGTGATTCCGGAGTGTCCGGCAAGTGGTTCTGGCATAGCCGGCTGGTGATTTTGGCGTGGCCCGCAGGTGGCTCCAGCGAGTCGAGCAGGTTGTTCCGGCGTGCTCAGCAGGTGTTTCAGATGGGTCCGTCAGGTGGTTCCGGTCTGTCCAATAGGTGGTTCCGGCGTGTCCGGCACGTGCTTCCGGCGAGTCTGAGAGGTGGCTCCGGCATGCCCGGTGGGTGATTCCGGAGTGTCCGGCAAGTCGTTCTGGCATAGCCGGCTGGTGATTTTGGCATGTCCAGCAGGTAAGATTTTGGCATGTCCGTCAGGTGATTTTGACGTGTCCGGCGGGTGGTTCCGGGCAGTGGATCAGGTGGTTCCAGCGTTCTCGGCAGGTGATTCAGTTTGGTTCGGCAGGTGGTTCTGGTCTGTCCTGGAGGTGGTTCCGGCCTGTCCAGCACGTGGTTCTGGCACGTCTGAGAGGTGGTTCCGGCATGCCCGGCAGGTGATCCCAGAGAGTCCTCCAAGTGGTTCTGGCCCAGCCCGCAGGTGATTTTGGCGCGTCCGGCAGGTGGCTCCGGCATGCTCAGCAGGTTGTTCAGGCAGGTCCGGCAGGTGGTTCCGACGATTCGAGCAGGTGCTTCCGGCTAGCTCGGCAGGTGCTTTGGGCGTCTCCGTCACTTGATTTTGGCACATTTGAGAGGTGGGTCCAGCATTCCCAGCAGGTGATTCCAGAAAGTCCGGCAAGCGGTTCTGGCATAGCCAGCAGGTGATTTTTGCGTGTCCGGCAGGTGGGTCCTGCGAGTCGAGCAGGTGGTTCCTGCATGCTCGGCAGGTGGTTCAGGCGTGTCCGACAGGCGGTTCCGTTGTGTCCAGTAGGTGTTTCCGGCGTGTCCGGCACATGGTAGTGGCACGTCTGAGAGGTGGTTCCGGCATGCCCCGCAGGTGATTCCGGAGTGTCCGGCAAGTGGTTCTGGCATAGCCGGCTGGTGATTTTGGCGTGGCCCGCAGGTGGCTCCAGCGAGTCGAGCAGGTTGTTCCGGCGTGCTCAGCAGGTGTTTCAGATGGGTCCGTCAGGTGGTTCCGGTCTGTCCAATAGGTGGTTCCGGCGTGTCCGGCACGTGCTTCCGGCGAGTCTGAGAGGTGGCTCCGGCATGCCCGGTGGGTGATTCCGGAGTGTCCGGCAAGTCGTTCTGGCATAGCCGGCTGGTGATTTTGGCATGTCCAGCAGGTAAGATTTTGGCATGTCCGTCAGGTGATTTTGACGTGTCCGGCGGGTGGTTCCGGGCAGTGGATCAGGTGGTTCCAGCGTTCTCGGCAGGTGATTCAGTTTGGTTCGGCAGGTGGTTCTGGTCTGTCCTGGAGGTGGTTCCGGCCTGTCCAGCACGTGGTTCTGGCACGTCTGAGAGGTGGTTCCGGCATGCCCGGCAGGTGATCCCAGAGAGTCCTCCAAGTGGTTCTGGCCCAGCCCGCAGGTGATTTTGGCGCGTCCGGCAGGTGGCTCCGGCATGCTCAGCAGGTTGTTCAGGCAGGTCCGGCAGGTGGTTCCGACGATTCGAGCAGGTGCTTCCGGCTAGCTCGGCAGGTGCTTTGGGCGTCTCCGTCACTTGATTTTGGCACATTTGAGAGGTGGGTCCAGCATTCCCAGCAGGTGATTCCAGAAAGTCCGGCAAGCGGTTCTGGCATAGCCAGCAGGTGATTTTTGCGTGTCCGGCAGGTGGGTCCTGCGAGTCGAGCAGGTGGTTCCTGCATGCTCGGCAGGTGGTTCAGGCGTGTCCGACAGGCGGTTCCGTTGTGTCCAGTAGGTGTTTCCGGCGTGTCCGGCACATGGTAGTGGCACGTCTGAGAGGTGGTTCCGGCATGCCCCGCAGGTGATTCCGGAGTGTCCGGCAAGTGGTTCTGGCATAGCCGGCTGGTGATTTTGGCGTGGCCCGCAGGTGGCTCCAGCGAGTCGAGCAGGTTGTTCCGGCGTGCTCAGCAGGTGTTTCAGATGGGTCCGTCAGGTGGTTCCGGTCTGTCCAATAGGTGGTTCCGGCGTGTCCGGCACGTGCTTCCGGCGAGTCTGAGAGGTGGCTCCGGCATGCCCGGTGGGTGATTCCGGAGTGTCCGGCAAGTCGTTCTGGCATAGCCGGCTGGTGATTTTGGCATGTCCAGCAGGTAAGATTTTGGCATGTCCGTCAGGTGATTTTGACGTGTCCGGCGGGTGGTTCCGGGCAGTGGATCAGGTGGTTCCAGCGTTCTCGGCAGGTGATTCAGTTTGGTTCGGCAGGTGGTTCTGGTCTGTCCTGGAGGTGGTTCCGGCCTGTCCAGCACGTGGTTCTGGCACGTCTGAGAGGTGGTTCCGGCATGCCCGGCAGGTGATCCCAGAGAGTCCTCCAAGTGGTTCTGGCCCAGCCCGCAGGTGATTTTGGCGCGTCCGGCAGGTGGCTCCGGCATGCTCAGCAGGTTGTTCAGGCAGGTCCGGCAGGTGGTTCCGACGATTCGAGCAGGTGCTTCCGGCTAGCTCGGCAGGTGCTTTGGGCGTCTCCGTCACTTGATTTTGGCACATTTGAGAGGTGGGTCCAGCATTCCCAGCAGGTGATTCCAGAAAGTCCGGCAAGCGGTTCTGGCATAGCCAGCAGGTGATTTTTGCGTGTCCGGCAGGTGGGTCCTGCGAGTCGAGCAGGTGGTTCCTGCATGCTCGGCAGGTGGTTCAGGCGTGTCCGACAGGCGGTTCCGTTGTGTCCAGTAGGTGTTTCCGGCGTGTCCGGCACATGGTAGTGGCACGTCTGAGAGGTGGTTCCGGCATGCCCCGCAGGTGATTCCGGAGTGTCCGGCAAGTGGTTCTGGCATAGCCGGCTGGTGATTTTGGCGTGGCCCGCAGGTGGCTCCAGCGAGTCGAGCAGGTTGTTCCGGCGTGCTCAGCAGGTGTTTCAGATGGGTCCGTCAGGTGGTTCCGGTCTGTCCAATAGGTGGTTCCGGCGTGTCCGGCACGTGCTTCCGGCGAGTCTGAGAGGTGGCTCCGGCATGCCCGGTGGGTGATTCCGGAGTGTCCGGCAAGTCGTTCTGGCATAGCCGGCTGGTGATTTTGGCATGTCCAGCAGGTAAGATTTTGGCATGTCCGTCAGGTGATTTTGACGTGTCCGGCGGGTGGTTCCGGGCAGTGGATCAGGTGGTTCCAGCGTTCTCGGCAGGTGATTCAGTTTGGTTCGGCAGGTGGTTCTGGTCTGTCCTGGAGGTGGTTCCGGCCTGTCCAGCACGTGGTTCTGGCACGTCTGAGAGGTGGTTCCGGCATGCCCGGCAGGTGATCCCAGAGAGTCCTCCAAGTGGTTCTGGCCCAGCCCGCAGGTGATTTTGGCGCGTCCGGCAGGTGGCTCCGGCATGCTCAGCAGGTTGTTCAGGCAGGTCCGGCAGGTGGTTCCGACGATTCGAGCAGGTGCTTCCGGCTAGCTCGGCAGGTGCTTTGGGCGTCTCCGTCACTTGATTTTGGCACATTTGAGAGGTGGGTCCAGCATTCCCAGCAGGTGATTCCAGAAAGTCCGGCAAGCGGTTCTGGCATAGCCAGCAGGTGATTTTTGCGTGTCCGGCAGGTGGGTCCTGCGAGTCGAGCAGGTGGTTCCTGCATGCTCGGCAGGTGGTTCAGGCGTGTCCGACAGGCGGTTCCGTTGTGTCCAGTAGGTGTTTCCGGCGTGTCCGGCACATGGTAGTGGCACGTCTGAGAGGTGGTTCCGGCATGCCCCGCAGGTGATTCCGGAGTGTCCGGCAAGTGGTTCTGGCATAGCCGGCTGGTGATTTTGGCGTGGCCCGCAGGTGGCTCCAGCGAGTCGAGCAGGTTGTTCCGGCGTGCTCAGCAGGTGTTTCAGATGGGTCCGTCAGGTGGTTCCGGTCTGTCCAATAGGTGGTTCCGGCGTGTCCGGCACGTGCTTCCGGCGAGTCTGAGAGGTGGCTCCGGCATGCCCGGTGGGTGATTCCGGAGTGTCCGGCAAGTCGTTCTGGCATAGCCGGCTGGTGATTTTGGCATGTCCAGCAGGTAAGATTTTGGCATGTCCGTCAGGTGATTTTGACGTGTCCGGCGGGTGGTTCCGGGCAGTGGATCAGGTGGTTCCAGCGTTCTCGGCAGGTGATTCAGTTTGGTTCGGCAGGTGGTTCTGGTCTGTCCTGGAGGTGGTTCCGGCCTGTCCAGCACGTGGTTCTGGCACGTCTGAGAGGTGGTTCCGGCATGCCCGGCAGGTGATCCCAGAGAGTCCTCCAAGTGGTTCTGGCCCAGCCCGCAGGTGATTTTGGCGCGTCCGGCAGGTGGCTCCGGCATGCTCAGCAGGTTGTTCAGGCAGGTCCGGCAGGTGGTTCCGACGATTCGAGCAGGTGCTTCCGGCTAGCTCGGCAGGTGCTTTGGGCGTCTCCGTCACTTGATTTTGGCACATTTGAGAGGTGGGTCCAGCATTCCCAGCAGGTGATTCCAGAAAGTCCGGCAAGCGGTTCTGGCATAGCCAGCAGGTGATTTTTGCGTGTCCGGCAGGTGGGTCCTGCGAGTCGAGCAGGTGGTTCCTGCATGCTCGGCAGGTGGTTCAGGCGTGTCCGACAGGCGGTTCCGTTGTGTCCAGTAGGTGTTTCCGGCGTGTCCGGCACATGGTAGTGGCACGTCTGAGAGGTGGTTCCGGCATGCCCCGCAGGTGATTCCGGAGTGTCCGGCAAGTGGTTCTGGCATAGCCGGCTGGTGATTTTGGCGTGGCCCGCAGGTGGCTCCAGCGAGTCGAGCAGGTTGTTCCGGCGTGCTCAGCAGGTGTTTCAGATGGGTCCGTCAGGTGGTTCCGGTCTGTCCAATAGGTGGTTCCGGCGTGTCCGGCACGTGCTTCCGGCGAGTCTGAGAGGTGGCTCCGGCATGCCCGGTGGGTGATTCCGGAGTGTCCGGCAAGTCGTTCTGGCATAGCCGGCTGGTGATTTTGGCATGTCCAGCAGGTAAGATTTTGGCATGTCCGTCAGGTGATTTTGACGTGTCCGGCGGGTGGTTCCGGGCAGTGGATCAGGTGGTTCCAGCGTTCTCGGCAGGTGATTCAGTTTGGTTCGGCAGGTGGTTCTGGTCTGTCCTGGAGGTGGTTCCGGCCTGTCCAGCACGTGGTTCTGGCACGTCTGAGAGGTGGTTCCGGCATGCCCGGCAGGTGATCCCAGAGAGTCCTCCAAGTGGTTCTGGCCCAGCCCGCAGGTGATTTTGGCGCGTCCGGCAGGTGGCTCCGGCATGCTCAGCAGGTTGTTCAGGCAGGTCCGGCAGGTGGTTCCGACGATTCGAGCAGGTGCTTCCGGCTAGCTCGGCAGGTGCTTTGGGCGTCTCCGTCACTTGATTTTGGCACATTTGAGAGGTGGGTCCAGCATTCCCAGCAGGTGATTCCAGAAAGTCCGGCAAGCGGTTCTGGCATAGCCAGCAGGTGATTTTTGCGTGTCCGGCAGGTGGGTCCTGCGAGTCGAGCAGGTGGTTCCTGCATGCTCGGCAGGTGGTTCAGGCGTGTCCGACAGGCGGTTCCGTTGTGTCCAGTAGGTGTTTCCGGCGTGTCCGGCACATGGTAGTGGCACGTCTGAGAGGTGGTTCCGGCATGCCCCGCAGGTGATTCCGGAGTGTCCGGCAAGTGGTTCTGGCATAGCCGGCTGGTGATTTTGGCGTGGCCCGCAGGTGGCTCCAGCGAGTCGAGCAGGTTGTTCCGGCGTGCTCAGCAGGTGTTTCAGATGGGTCCGTCAGGTGGTTCCGGTCTGTCCAATAGGTGGTTCCGGCGTGTCCGGCACGTGCTTCCGGCGAGTCTGAGAGGTGGCTCCGGCATGCCCGGTGGGTGATTCCGGAGTGTCCGGCAAGTCGTTCTGGCATAGCCGGCTGGTGATTTTGGCATGTCCAGCAGGTAAGATTTTGGCATGTCCGTCAGGTGATTTTGACGTGTCCGGCGGGTGGTTCCGGGCAGTGGATCAGGTGGTTCCAGCGTTCTCGGCAGGTGATTCAGTTTGGTTCGGCAGGTGGTTCTGGTCTGTCCTGGAGGTGGTTCCGGCCTGTCCAGCACGTGGTTCTGGCACGTCTGAGAGGTGGTTCCGGCATGCCCGGCAGGTGATCCCAGAGAGTCCTCCAAGTGGTTCTGGCCCAGCCCGCAGGTGATTTTGGCGCGTCCGGCAGGTGGCTCCGGCATGCTCAGCAGGTTGTTCAGGCAGGTCCGGCAGGTGGTTCCGACGATTCGAGCAGGTGCTTCCGGCTAGCTCGGCAGGTGCTTTGGGCGTCTCCGTCACTTGATTTTGGCACATTTGAGAGGTGGGTCCAGCATTCCCAGCAGGTGATTCCAGAAAGTCCGGCAAGCGGTTCTGGCATAGCCAGCAGGTGATTTTTGCGTGTCCGGCAGGTGGGTCCTGCGAGTCGAGCAGGTGGTTCCTGCATGCTCGGCAGGTGGTTCAGGCGTGTCCGACAGGCGGTTCCGTTGTGTCCAGTAGGTGTTTCCGGCGTGTCCGGCACATGGTAGTGGCACGTCTGAGAGGTGGTTCCGGCATGCCCCGCAGGTGATTCCGGAGTGTCCGGCAAGTGGTTCTGGCATAGCCGGCTGGTGATTTTGGCGTGGCCCGCAGGTGGCTCCAGCGAGTCGAGCAGGTTGTTCCGGCGTGCTCAGCAGGTGTTTCAGATGGGTCCGTCAGGTGGTTCCGGTCTGTCCAATAGGTGGTTCCGGCGTGTCCGGCACGTGCTTCCGGCGAGTCTGAGAGGTGGCTCCGGCATGCCCGGTGGGTGATTCCGGAGTGTCCGGCAAGTCGTTCTGGCATAGCCGGCTGGTGATTTTGGCATGTCCAGCAGGTAAGATTTTGGCATGTCCGTCAGGTGATTTTGACGTGTCCGGCGGGTGGTTCCGGGCAGTGGATCAGGTGGTTCCAGCGTTCTCGGCAGGTGATTCAGTTTGGTTCGGCAGGTGGTTCTGGTCTGTCCTGGAGGTGGTTCCGGCCTGTCCAGCACGTGGTTCTGGCACGTCTGAGAGGTGGTTCCGGCATGCCCGGCAGGTGATCCCAGAGAGTCCTCCAAGTGGTTCTGGCCCAGCCCGCAGGTGATTTTGGCGCGTCCGGCAGGTGGCTCCGGCATGCTCAGCAGGTTGTTCAGGCAGGTCCGGCAGGTGGTTCCGACGATTCGAGCAGGTGCTTCCGGCTAGCTCGGCAGGTGCTTTGGGCGTCTCCGTCACTTGATTTTGGCACATTTGAGAGGTGGGTCCAGCATTCCCAGCAGGTGATTCCAGAAAGTCCGGCAAGCGGTTCTGGCATAGCCAGCAGGTGATTTTTGCGTGTCCGGCAGGTGGGTCCTGCGAGTCGAGCAGGTGGTTCCTGCATGCTCGGCAGGTGGTTCAGGCGTGTCCGACAGGCGGTTCCGTTGTGTCCAGTAGGTGTTTCCGGCGTGTCCGGCACATGGTAGTGGCACGTCTGAGAGGTGGTTCCGGCATGCCCCGCAGGTGATTCCGGAGTGTCCGGCAAGTGGTTCTGGCATAGCCGGCTGGTGATTTTGGCGTGGCCCGCAGGTGGCTCCAGCGAGTCGAGCAGGTTGTTCCGGCGTGCTCAGCAGGTGTTTCAGATGGGTCCGTCAGGTGGTTCCGGTCTGTCCAATAGGTGGTTCCGGCGTGTCCGGCACGTGCTTCCGGCGAGTCTGAGAGGTGGCTCCGGCATGCCCGGTGGGTGATTCCGGAGTGTCCGGCAAGTCGTTCTGGCATAGCCGGCTGGTGATTTTGGCATGTCCAGCAGGTAAGATTTTGGCATGTCCGTCAGGTGATTTTGACGTGTCCGGCGGGTGGTTCCGGGCAGTGGATCAGGTGGTTCCAGCGTTCTCGGCAGGTGATTCAGTTTGGTTCGGCAGGTGGTTCTGGTCTGTCCTGGAGGTGGTTCCGGCCTGTCCAGCACGTGGTTCTGGCACGTCTGAGAGGTGGTTCCGGCATGCCCGGCAGGTGATCCCAGAGAGTCCTCCAAGTGGTTCTGGCCCAGCCCGCAGGTGATTTTGGCGCGTCCGGCAGGTGGCTCCGGCATGCTCAGCAGGTTGTTCAGGCAGGTCCGGCAGGTGGTTCCGACGATTCGAGCAGGTGCTTCCGGCTAGCTCGGCAGGTGCTTTGGGCGTCTCCGTCACTTGATTTTGGCACATTTGAGAGGTGGGTCCAGCATTCCCAGCAGGTGATTCCAGAAAGTCCGGCAAGCGGTTCTGGCATAGCCAGCAGGTGATTTTTGCGTGTCCGGCAGGTGGGTCCTGCGAGTCGAGCAGGTGGTTCCTGCATGCTCGGCAGGTGGTTCAGGCGTGTCCGACAGGCGGTTCCGTTGTGTCCAGTAGGTGTTTCCGGCGTGTCCGGCACATGGTAGTGGCACGTCTGAGAGGTGGTTCCGGCATGCCCCGCAGGTGATTCCGGAGTGTCCGGCAAGTGGTTCTGGCATAGCCGGCTGGTGATTTTGGCGTGGCCCGCAGGTGGCTCCAGCGAGTCGAGCAGGTTGTTCCGGCGTGCTCAGCAGGTGTTTCAGATGGGTCCGTCAGGTGGTTCCGGTCTGTCCAATAGGTGGTTCCGGCGTGTCCGGCACGTGCTTCCGGCGAGTCTGAGAGGTGGCTCCGGCATGCCCGGTGGGTGATTCCGGAGTGTCCGGCAAGTCGTTCTGGCATAGCCGGCTGGTGATTTTGGCATGTCCAGCAGGTAAGATTTTGGCATGTCCGTCAGGTGATTTTGACGTGTCCGGCGGGTGGTTCCGGGCAGTGGATCAGGTGGTTCCAGCGTTCTCGGCAGGTGATTCAGTTTGGTTCGGCAGGTGGTTCTGGTCTGTCCTGGAGGTGGTTCCGGCCTGTCCAGCACGTGGTTCTGGCACGTCTGAGAGGTGGTTCCGGCATGCCCGGCAGGTGATCCCAGAGAGTCCTCCAAGTGGTTCTGGCCCAGCCCGCAGGTGATTTTGGCGCGTCCGGCAGGTGGCTCCGGCATGCTCAGCAGGTTGTTCAGGCAGGTCCGGCAGGTGGTTCCGACGATTCGAGCAGGTGCTTCCGGCTAGCTCGGCAGGTGCTTTGGGCGTCTCCGTCACTTGATTTTGGCACATTTGAGAGGTGGGTCCAGCATTCCCAGCAGGTGATTCCAGAAAGTCCGGCAAGCGGTTCTGGCATAGCCAGCAGGTGATTTTTGCGTGTCCGGCAGGTGGGTCCTGCGAGTCGAGCAGGTGGTTCCTGCATGCTCGGCAGGTGGTTCAGGCGTGTCCGACAGGCGGTTCCGTTGTGTCCAGTAGGTGTTTCCGGCGTGTCCGGCACATGGTAGTGGCACGTCTGAGAGGTGGTTCCGGCATGCCCCGCAGGTGATTCCGGAGTGTCCGGCAAGTGGTTCTGGCATAGCCGGCTGGTGATTTTGGCGTGGCCCGCAGGTGGCTCCAGCGAGTCGAGCAGGTTGTTCCGGCGTGCTCAGCAGGTGTTTCAGATGGGTCCGTCAGGTGGTTCCGGTCTGTCCAATAGGTGGTTCCGGCGTGTCCGGCACGTGCTTCCGGCGAGTCTGAGAGGTGGCTCCGGCATGCCCGGTGGGTGATTCCGGAGTGTCCGGCAAGTCGTTCTGGCATAGCCGGCTGGTGATTTTGGCATGTCCAGCAGGTAAGATTTTGGCATGTCCGTCAGGTGATTTTGACGTGTCCGGCGGGTGGTTCCGGGCAGTGGATCAGGTGGTTCCAGCGTTCTCGGCAGGTGATTCAGTTTGGTTCGGCAGGTGGTTCTGGTCTGTCCTGGAGGTGGTTCCGGCCTGTCCAGCACGTGGTTCTGGCACGTCTGAGAGGTGGTTCCGGCATGCCCGGCAGGTGATCCCAGAGAGTCCTCCAAGTGGTTCTGGCCCAGCCCGCAGGTGATTTTGGCGCGTCCGGCAGGTGGCTCCGGCATGCTCAGCAGGTTGTTCAGGCAGGTCCGGCAGGTGGTTCCGACGATTCGAGCAGGTGCTTCCGGCTAGCTCGGCAGGTGCTTTGGGCGTCTCCGTCACTTGATTTTGGCACATTTGAGAGGTGGGTCCAGCATTCCCAGCAGGTGATTCCAGAAAGTCCGGCAAGCGGTTCTGGCATAGCCAGCAGGTGATTTTTGCGTGTCCGGCAGGTGGGTCCTGCGAGTCGAGCAGGTGGTTCCTGCATGCTCGGCAGGTGGTTCAGGCGTGTCCGACAGGCGGTTCCGTTGTGTCCAGTAGGTGTTTCCGGCGTGTCCGGCACATGGTAGTGGCACGTCTGAGAGGTGGTTCCGGCATGCCCCGCAGGTGATTCCGGAGTGTCCGGCAAGTGGTTCTGGCATAGCCGGCTGGTGATTTTGGCGTGGCCCGCAGGTGGCTCCAGCGAGTCGAGCAGGTTGTTCCGGCGTGCTCAGCAGGTGTTTCAGATGGGTCCGTCAGGTGGTTCCGGTCTGTCCAATAGGTGGTTCCGGCGTGTCCGGCACGTGCTTCCGGCGAGTCTGAGAGGTGGCTCCGGCATGCCCGGTGGGTGATTCCGGAGTGTCCGGCAAGTCGTTCTGGCATAGCCGGCTGGTGATTTTGGCATGTCCAGCAGGTAAGATTTTGGCATGTCCGTCAGGTGATTTTGACGTGTCCGGCGGGTGGTTCCGGGCAGTGGATCAGGTGGTTCCAGCGTTCTCGGCAGGTGATTCAGTTTGGTTCGGCAGGTGGTTCTGGTCTGTCCTGGAGGTGGTTCCGGCCTGTCCAGCACGTGGTTCTGGCACGTCTGAGAGGTGGTTCCGGCATGCCCGGCAGGTGATCCCAGAGAGTCCTCCAAGTGGTTCTGGCCCAGCCCGCAGGTGATTTTGGCGCGTCCGGCAGGTGGCTCCGGCATGCTCAGCAGGTTGTTCAGGCAGGTCCGGCAGGTGGTTCCGACGATTCGAGCAGGTGCTTCCGGCTAGCTCGGCAGGTGCTTTGGGCGTCTCCGTCACTTGATTTTGGCACATTTGAGAGGTGGGTCCAGCATTCCCAGCAGGTGATTCCAGAAAGTCCGGCAAGCGGTTCTGGCATAGCCAGCAGGTGATTTTTGCGTGTCCGGCAGGTGGGTCCTGCGAGTCGAGCAGGTGGTTCCTGCATGCTCGGCAGGTGGTTCAGGCGTGTCCGACAGGCGGTTCCGTTGTGTCCAGTAGGTGTTTCCGGCGTGTCCGGCACATGGTAGTGGCACGTCTGAGAGGTGGTTCCGGCATGCCCCGCAGGTGATTCCGGAGTGTCCGGCAAGTGGTTCTGGCATAGCCGGCTGGTGATTTTGGCGTGGCCCGCAGGTGGCTCCAGCGAGTCGAGCAGGTTGTTCCGGCGTGCTCAGCAGGTGTTTCAGATGGGTCCGTCAGGTGGTTCCGGTCTGTCCAATAGGTGGTTCCGGCGTGTCCGGCACGTGCTTCCGGCGAGTCTGAGAGGTGGCTCCGGCATGCCCGGTGGGTGATTCCGGAGTGTCCGGCAAGTCGTTCTGGCATAGCCGGCTGGTGATTTTGGCATGTCCAGCAGGTAAGATTTTGGCATGTCCGTCAGGTGATTTTGACGTGTCCGGCGGGTGGTTCCGGGCAGTGGATCAGGTGGTTCCAGCGTTCTCGGCAGGTGATTCAGTTTGGTTCGGCAGGTGGTTCTGGTCTGTCCTGGAGGTGGTTCCGGCCTGTCCAGCACGTGGTTCTGGCACGTCTGAGAGGTGGTTCCGGCATGCCCGGCAGGTGATCCCAGAGAGTCCTCCAAGTGGTTCTGGCCCAGCCCGCAGGTGATTTTGGCGCGTCCGGCAGGTGGCTCCGGCATGCTCAGCAGGTTGTTCAGGCAGGTCCGGCAGGTGGTTCCGACGATTCGAGCAGGTGCTTCCGGCTAGCTCGGCAGGTGCTTTGGGCGTCTCCGTCACTTGATTTTGGCACATTTGAGAGGTGGGTCCAGCATTCCCAGCAGGTGATTCCAGAAAGTCCGGCAAGCGGTTCTGGCATAGCCAGCAGGTGATTTTTGCGTGTCCGGCAGGTGGGTCCTGCGAGTCGAGCAGGTGGTTCCTGCATGCTCGGCAGGTGGTTCAGGCGTGTCCGACAGGCGGTTCCGTTGTGTCCAGTAGGTGTTTCCGGCGTGTCCGGCACATGGTAGTGGCACGTCTGAGAGGTGGTTCCGGCATGCCCCGCAGGTGATTCCGGAGTGTCCGGCAAGTGGTTCTGGCATAGCCGGCTGGTGATTTTGGCGTGGCCCGCAGGTGGCTCCAGCGAGTCGAGCAGGTTGTTCCGGCGTGCTCAGCAGGTGTTTCAGATGGGTCCGTCAGGTGGTTCCGGTCTGTCCAATAGGTGGTTCCGGCGTGTCCGGCACGTGCTTCCGGCGAGTCTGAGAGGTGGCTCCGGCATGCCCGGTGGGTGATTCCGGAGTGTCCGGCAAGTCGTTCTGGCATAGCCGGCTGGTGATTTTGGCATGTCCAGCAGGTAAGATTTTGGCATGTCCGTCAGGTGATTTTGACGTGTCCGGCGGGTGGTTCCGGGCAGTGGATCAGGTGGTTCCAGCGTTCTCGGCAGGTGATTCAGTTTGGTTCGGCAGGTGGTTCTGGTCTGTCCTGGAGGTGGTTCCGGCCTGTCCAGCACGTGGTTCTGGCACGTCTGAGAGGTGGTTCCGGCATGCCCGGCAGGTGATCCCAGAGAGTCCTCCAAGTGGTTCTGGCCCAGCCCGCAGGTGATTTTGGCGCGTCCGGCAGGTGGCTCCGGCATGCTCAGCAGGTTGTTCAGGCAGGTCCGGCAGGTGGTTCCGACGATTCGAGCAGGTGCTTCCGGCTAGCTCGGCAGGTGCTTTGGGCGTCTCCGTCACTTGATTTTGGCACATTTGAGAGGTGGGTCCAGCATTCCCAGCAGGTGATTCCAGAAAGTCCGGCAAGCGGTTCTGGCATAGCCAGCAGGTGATTTTTGCGTGTCCGGCAGGTGGGTCCTGCGAGTCGAGCAGGTGGTTCCTGCATGCTCGGCAGGTGGTTCAGGCGTGTCCGACAGGCGGTTCCGTTGTGTCCAGTAGGTGTTTCCGGCGTGTCCGGCACATGGTAGTGGCACGTCTGAGAGGTGGTTCCGGCATGCCCCGCAGGTGATTCCGGAGTGTCCGGCAAGTGGTTCTGGCATAGCCGGCTGGTGATTTTGGCGTGGCCCGCAGGTGGCTCCAGCGAGTCGAGCAGGTTGTTCCGGCGTGCTCAGCAGGTGTTTCAGATGGGTCCGTCAGGTGGTTCCGGTCTGTCCAATAGGTGGTTCCGGCGTGTCCGGCACGTGCTTCCGGCGAGTCTGAGAGGTGGCTCCGGCATGCCCGGTGGGTGATTCCGGAGTGTCCGGCAAGTCGTTCTGGCATAGCCGGCTGGTGATTTTGGCATGTCCAGCAGGTAAGATTTTGGCATGTCCGTCAGGTGATTTTGACGTGTCCGGCGGGTGGTTCCGGGCAGTGGATCAGGTGGTTCCAGCGTTCTCGGCAGGTGATTCAGTTTGGTTCGGCAGGTGGTTCTGGTCTGTCCTGGAGGTGGTTCCGGCCTGTCCAGCACGTGGTTCTGGCACGTCTGAGAGGTGGTTCCGGCATGCCCGGCAGGTGATCCCAGAGAGTCCTCCAAGTGGTTCTGGCCCAGCCCGCAGGTGATTTTGGCGCGTCCGGCAGGTGGCTCCGGCATGCTCAGCAGGTTGTTCAGGCAGGTCCGGCAGGTGGTTCCGACGATTCGAGCAGGTGCTTCCGGCTAGCTCGGCAGGTGCTTTGGGCGTCTCCGTCACTTGATTTTGGCACATTTGAGAGGTGGGTCCAGCATTCCCAGCAGGTGATTCCAGAAAGTCCGGCAAGCGGTTCTGGCATAGCCAGCAGGTGATTTTTGCGTGTCCGGCAGGTGGGTCCTGCGAGTCGAGCAGGTGGTTCCTGCATGCTCGGCAGGTGGTTCAGGCGTGTCCGACAGGCGGTTCCGTTGTGTCCAGTAGGTGTTTCCGGCGTGTCCGGCACATGGTAGTGGCACGTCTGAGAGGTGGTTCCGGCATGCCCCGCAGGTGATTCCGGAGTGTCCGGCAAGTGGTTCTGGCATAGCCGGCTGGTGATTTTGGCGTGGCCCGCAGGTGGCTCCAGCGAGTCGAGCAGGTTGTTCCGGCGTGCTCAGCAGGTGTTTCAGATGGGTCCGTCAGGTGGTTCCGGTCTGTCCAATAGGTGGTTCCGGCGTGTCCGGCACGTGCTTCCGGCGAGTCTGAGAGGTGGCTCCGGCATGCCCGGTGGGTGATTCCGGAGTGTCCGGCAAGTCGTTCTGGCATAGCCGGCTGGTGATTTTGGCATGTCCAGCAGGTAAGATTTTGGCATGTCCGTCAGGTGATTTTGACGTGTCCGGCGGGTGGTTCCGGGCAGTGGATCAGGTGGTTCCAGCGTTCTCGGCAGGTGATTCAGTTTGGTTCGGCAGGTGGTTCTGGTCTGTCCTGGAGGTGGTTCCGGCCTGTCCAGCACGTGGTTCTGGCACGTCTGAGAGGTGGTTCCGGCATGCCCGGCAGGTGATCCCAGAGAGTCCTCCAAGTGGTTCTGGCCCAGCCCGCAGGTGATTTTGGCGCGTCCGGCAGGTGGCTCCGGCATGCTCAGCAGGTTGTTCAGGCAGGTCCGGCAGGTGGTTCCGACGATTCGAGCAGGTGCTTCCGGCTAGCTCGGCAGGTGCTTTGGGCGTCTCCGTCACTTGATTTTGGCACATTTGAGAGGTGGGTCCAGCATTCCCAGCAGGTGATTCCAGAAAGTCCGGCAAGCGGTTCTGGCATAGCCAGCAGGTGATTTTTGCGTGTCCGGCAGGTGGGTCCTGCGAGTCGAGCAGGTGGTTCCTGCATGCTCGGCAGGTGGTTCAGGCGTGTCCGACAGGCGGTTCCGTTGTGTCCAGTAGGTGTTTCCGGCGTGTCCGGCACATGGTAGTGGCACGTCTGAGAGGTGGTTCCGGCATGCCCCGCAGGTGATTCCGGAGTGTCCGGCAAGTGGTTCTGGCATAGCCGGCTGGTGATTTTGGCGTGGCCCGCAGGTGGCTCCAGCGAGTCGAGCAGGTTGTTCCGGCGTGCTCAGCAGGTGTTTCAGATGGGTCCGTCAGGTGGTTCCGGTCTGTCCAATAGGTGGTTCCGGCGTGTCCGGCACGTGCTTCCGGCGAGTCTGAGAGGTGGCTCCGGCATGCCCGGTGGGTGATTCCGGAGTGTCCGGCAAGTCGTTCTGGCATAGCCGGCTGGTGATTTTGGCATGTCCAGCAGGTAAGATTTTGGCATGTCCGTCAGGTGATTTTGACGTGTCCGGCGGGTGGTTCCGGGCAGTGGATCAGGTGGTTCCAGCGTTCTCGGCAGGTGATTCAGTTTGGTTCGGCAGGTGGTTCTGGTCTGTCCTGGAGGTGGTTCCGGCCTGTCCAGCACGTGGTTCTGGCACGTCTGAGAGGTGGTTCCGGCATGCCCGGCAGGTGATCCCAGAGAGTCCTCCAAGTGGTTCTGGCCCAGCCCGCAGGTGATTTTGGCGCGTCCGGCAGGTGGCTCCGGCATGCTCAGCAGGTTGTTCAGGCAGGTCCGGCAGGTGGTTCCGACGATTCGAGCAGGTGCTTCCGGCTAGCTCGGCAGGTGCTTTGGGCGTCTCCGTCACTTGATTTTGGCACATTTGAGAGGTGGGTCCAGCATTCCCAGCAGGTGATTCCAGAAAGTCCGGCAAGCGGTTCTGGCATAGCCAGCAGGTGATTTTTGCGTGTCCGGCAGGTGGGTCCTGCGAGTCGAGCAGGTGGTTCCTGCATGCTCGGCAGGTGGTTCAGGCGTGTCCGACAGGCGGTTCCGTTGTGTCCAGTAGGTGTTTCCGGCGTGTCCGGCACATGGTAGTGGCACGTCTGAGAGGTGGTTCCGGCATGCCCCGCAGGTGATTCCGGAGTGTCCGGCAAGTGGTTCTGGCATAGCCGGCTGGTGATTTTGGCGTGGCCCGCAGGTGGCTCCAGCGAGTCGAGCAGGTTGTTCCGGCGTGCTCAGCAGGTGTTTCAGATGGGTCCGTCAGGTGGTTCCGGTCTGTCCAATAGGTGGTTCCGGCGTGTCCGGCACGTGCTTCCGGCGAGTCTGAGAGGTGGCTCCGGCATGCCCGGTGGGTGATTCCGGAGTGTCCGGCAAGTCGTTCTGGCATAGCCGGCTGGTGATTTTGGCATGTCCAGCAGGTAAGATTTTGGCATGTCCGTCAGGTGATTTTGACGTGTCCGGCGGGTGGTTCCGGGCAGTGGATCAGGTGGTTCCAGCGTTCTCGGCAGGTGATTCAGTTTGGTTCGGCAGGTGGTTCTGGTCTGTCCTGGAGGTGGTTCCGGCCTGTCCAGCACGTGGTTCTGGCACGTCTGAGAGGTGGTTCCGGCATGCCCGGCAGGTGATCCCAGAGAGTCCTCCAAGTGGTTCTGGCCCAGCCCGCAGGTGATTTTGGCGCGTCCGGCAGGTGGCTCCGGCATGCTCAGCAGGTTGTTCAGGCAGGTCCGGCAGGTGGTTCCGACGATTCGAGCAGGTGCTTCCGGCTAGCTCGGCAGGTGCTTTGGGCGTCTCCGTCACTTGATTTTGGCACATTTGAGAGGTGGGTCCAGCATTCCCAGCAGGTGATTCCAGAAAGTCCGGCAAGCGGTTCTGGCATAGCCAGCAGGTGATTTTTGCGTGTCCGGCAGGTGGGTCCTGCGAGTCGAGCAGGTGGTTCCTGCATGCTCGGCAGGTGGTTCAGGCGTGTCCGACAGGCGGTTCCGTTGTGTCCAGTAGGTGTTTCCGGCGTGTCCGGCACATGGTAGTGGCACGTCTGAGAGGTGGTTCCGGCATGCCCCGCAGGTGATTCCGGAGTGTCCGGCAAGTGGTTCTGGCATAGCCGGCTGGTGATTTTGGCGTGGCCCGCAGGTGGCTCCAGCGAGTCGAGCAGGTTGTTCCGGCGTGCTCAGCAGGTGTTTCAGATGGGTCCGTCAGGTGGTTCCGGTCTGTCCAATAGGTGGTTCCGGCGTGTCCGGCACGTGCTTCCGGCGAGTCTGAGAGGTGGCTCCGGCATGCCCGGTGGGTGATTCCGGAGTGTCCGGCAAGTCGTTCTGGCATAGCCGGCTGGTGATTTTGGCATGTCCAGCAGGTAAGATTTTGGCATGTCCGTCAGGTGATTTTGACGTGTCCGGCGGGTGGTTCCGGGCAGTGGATCAGGTGGTTCCAGCGTTCTCGGCAGGTGATTCAGTTTGGTTCGGCAGGTGGTTCTGGTCTGTCCTGGAGGTGGTTCCGGCCTGTCCAGCACGTGGTTCTGGCACGTCTGAGAGGTGGTTCCGGCATGCCCGGCAGGTGATCCCAGAGAGTCCTCCAAGTGGTTCTGGCCCAGCCCGCAGGTGATTTTGGCGCGTCCGGCAGGTGGCTCCGGCATGCTCAGCAGGTTGTTCAGGCAGGTCCGGCAGGTGGTTCCGACGATTCGAGCAGGTGCTTCCGGCTAGCTCGGCAGGTGCTTTGGGCGTCTCCGTCACTTGATTTTGGCACATTTGAGAGGTGGGTCCAGCATTCCCAGCAGGTGATTCCAGAAAGTCCGGCAAGCGGTTCTGGCATAGCCAGCAGGTGATTTTTGCGTGTCCGGCAGGTGGGTCCTGCGAGTCGAGCAGGTGGTTCCTGCATGCTCGGCAGGTGGTTCAGGCGTGTCCGACAGGCGGTTCCGTTGTGTCCAGTAGGTGTTTCCGGCGTGTCCGGCACATGGTAGTGGCACGTCTGAGAGGTGGTTCCGGCATGCCCCGCAGGTGATTCCGGAGTGTCCGGCAAGTGGTTCTGGCATAGCCGGCTGGTGATTTTGGCGTGGCCCGCAGGTGGCTCCAGCGAGTCGAGCAGGTTGTTCCGGCGTGCTCAGCAGGTGTTTCAGATGGGTCCGTCAGGTGGTTCCGGTCTGTCCAATAGGTGGTTCCGGCGTGTCCGGCACGTGCTTCCGGCGAGTCTGAGAGGTGGCTCCGGCATGCCCGGTGGGTGATTCCGGAGTGTCCGGCAAGTCGTTCTGGCATAGCCGGCTGGTGATTTTGGCATGTCCAGCAGGTAAGATTTTGGCATGTCCGTCAGGTGATTTTGACGTGTCCGGCGGGTGGTTCCGGGCAGTGGATCAGGTGGTTCCAGCGTTCTCGGCAGGTGATTCAGTTTGGTTCGGCAGGTGGTTCTGGTCTGTCCTGGAGGTGGTTCCGGCCTGTCCAGCACGTGGTTCTGGCACGTCTGAGAGGTGGTTCCGGCATGCCCGGCAGGTGATCCCAGAGAGTCCTCCAAGTGGTTCTGGCCCAGCCCGCAGGTGATTTTGGCGCGTCCGGCAGGTGGCTCCGGCATGCTCAGCAGGTTGTTCAGGCAGGTCCGGCAGGTGGTTCCGACGATTCGAGCAGGTGCTTCCGGCTAGCTCGGCAGGTGCTTTGGGCGTCTCCGTCACTTGATTTTGGCACATTTGAGAGGTGGGTCCAGCATTCCCAGCAGGTGATTCCAGAAAGTCCGGCAAGCGGTTCTGGCATAGCCAGCAGGTGATTTTTGCGTGTCCGGCAGGTGGGTCCTGCGAGTCGAGCAGGTGGTTCCTGCATGCTCGGCAGGTGGTTCAGGCGTGTCCGACAGGCGGTTCCGTTGTGTCCAGTAGGTGTTTCCGGCGTGTCCGGCACATGGTAGTGGCACGTCTGAGAGGTGGTTCCGGCATGCCCCGCAGGTGATTCCGGAGTGTCCGGCAAGTGGTTCTGGCATAGCGGCTGGTGATTTTGGCGTGGCCCGCAGGTGGCTCCAGCGAGTCGAGCAGGTTGTTCCGGCGTGCTCAGCAGGTGTTTCAGATGGGTCCGTCAGGTGGTTCCGGTCTGTCCAATAGGTGGTTCCGGCGTGTCCGGCACGTGCTTCCGGCGAGTCTGAGAGGTGGCTCCGGCATGCCCGGTGGGTGATTCCGGAGTGTCCGGCAAGTCGTTCTGGCATAGCCGGCTGGTGATTTTGGCATGTCCAGCAGGTAAGATTTTGGCATGTCCGTCAGGTGATTTTGACGTGTCCGGCGGGTGGTTCCGGGCAGTGGATCAGGTGGTTCCAGCGTTCTCGGCAGGTGATTCAGTTTGGTTCGGCAGGTGGTTCTGGTCTGTCCTGGAGGTGGTTCCGGCCTGTCCAGCACGTGGTTCTGGCACGTCTGAGAGGTGGTTCCGGCATGCCCGGCAGGTGATCCCAGAGAGTCCTCCAAGTGGTTCTGGCCCAGCCCGCAGGTGATTTTGGCGCGTCCGGCAGGTGGCTCCGGCATGCTCAGCAGGTTGTTCAGGCAGGTCCGGCAGGTGGTTCCGACGATTCGAGCAGGTGCTTCCGGCTAGCTCGGCAGGTGCTTTGGGCGTCTCCGTCACTTGATTTTGGCACATTTGAGAGGTGGGTCCAGCATTCCCAGCAGGTGATTCCAGAAAGTCCGGCAAGCGGTTCTGGCATAGCCAGCAGGTGATTTTTGCGTGGTCCGGCAGGTGGGTCCTGCGAGTCGAGCAGGTGGTTCCTGCATGCTCGGCAGGTGGTTCAGGCGTGTCCGACAGCGGTTCCGTTGTGTCCAGTAGGTGTTTCCGGCGTGTCCGGCAACATGGTAGTGGCACGTCTGAGAGGTGGTTCCGGCATGCCCCGCAGGTGATTCCGGAGTGTCCGGCAAGTGGTTCTGGCATAGCCGGCTGGTGATTTTGGCGTGGCCCGCGAGGTGGCTCCAGCGAGTCGAGCAGGTTGTTCCGGCGTGCTCAGCAGTGTTTCAGATGGGTCCGTCAGGTGGTTCCGGTCTGTCCAATAGGTGGTTCCGGCGTGTCCGGCACGTGCTTCCGGCGAGTCTGAGAGGGTGGCTCCGGCATGCCCGGTGGGTGATTCCGGAGTGTCCGGCAAGAGTCGT
>NW_027225423.1:0-38877 GCF_041296235.1 Equus asinus | reverse complement strand
CCAGCAGGTGGTTCCGGTCTGTCCGGTAATGGGTTCCGTCATGTGCCGCACGTGGTTCTGGCACGTCTGAGAGGTGGTTCCCGCATGCCCGGCAGGTGCTCCAGGAGAGTCCTACAAGTGGTTCTGGCCTAGCCCGCAGGTGATTTTGGCGTGTCCGGCAGGTGGTTCCGGCATGCTCGGCAGGTGGTTCAGGCATGTCTGGTAGGTGGTTCCGGTCTGTCCGCGAGGTGGTTCCGGCGTGTCAGGCACGTGGTTCCGGCATGTGTGACAGGTGGTTCTGGCATGTCCGGCAGGTGATTCTGGATTGTCCACCAAGTGGCTCTGGTGTAACCAGCAGGTGATTCCGGAGTGTACGGCAAGTGGTTCTGGCATAGCTGGCTGGTGATTTTGGGGTGTCCAGCAGGTGGCTCCAGCGAGTCGAGCAAGTTGTTCCGGTGTGCTCAGCAGGTGGTTCAGGCAGGTCCGGCAGGTGTTTCTGGTCTGTCCAGTACGTGGTGCCGGCATGTCCGGCACGTGCTTCCAGTATGTTTGAGAGGTGGTTCCTACCTTCCCGGCGGGAGATTCCGGAGCGTCCGCCATGTGATTCTGGCCTACCTGGCAGGGGATTTTGGCGTCTCTGGCTGGTGGTTCCGGCGAGTCGAAGAGGAGGTTCCGGCGTGCTCGGCAGGTGCATCCGGTGTCTCTGGCACGTCATTCTGGCACGTTCGAGAGGTGGTTCCGGCATGCCTGACAGGTGATTCCGGAGTGTCCGACAAGGGGTTCTGGCACGTCTGAGAGGTGGTTCCGGCATACCCTGCAGGTGATTCTGGCTTGTCTGCCGAGTGGTGCTGGCGTAGCCATCAGGTGATTTTGGCGTGTCCAGCAGGTGGCTCCAGCGAGTAGAGCAGGTTGTTCCAGCGTACTCAGCAGGTGGTTCAGGCGGGTCTGGCAGGTGGTTCCGGTCTCTCTAGTAGGTGGTTCCGGCGTGTCCGGCACGTGCTTCTGGCACGTCTGAGAGCTGGTTCCGGCATGCCCGGCGGGTGATTCCATAGAGTCCGCCACGTGGTTCTGGCCTAGCTGACAGGTGATTTTGGCGTCCCCGGCAGGTGGTTACAGCGAGTTGAGCAGGAGGTTCCGGCATGCTCGGCAGTTGCATCCGGTGTCTCTGGCACGTGGTTCTGGCACGTCTGACATTTGGTTGCATCATGTCTGGCAGGTGATTCCGGAGTGTCCGGCAAGAGGTTCTGGTGTAGCCGGCAGGTGATTTTGGCATGTCCGGCAGGTGTTTCTGGCGAGCTGTTCAGGTGGTTCCGGTGTTCTTGGCAGGTGATTCTGGCGTGTCCAGCAGGTGGTTCCGGTCTGTCCGGTAATGGGTTCCGTCATGTGCCGCACGTGGTTCTGGCACGTCTGAGAGGTGGTTCCCGCATGCCCGGCAGGTGCTCCAGGAGAGTCCTACAAGTGGTTCTGGCCTAGCCCGCAGGTGATTTTGGCGTGTCCGGCAGGTGGTTCCGGCATGCTCGGCAGGTGGTTCAGGCATGTCTGGTAGGTGGTTCCGGTCTGTCCGCGAGGTGGTTCCGGCGTGTCAGGCACGTGGTTCCGGCATGTGTGACAGGTGGTTCTGGCATGTCCGGCAGGTGATTCTGGATTGTCCACCAAGTGGCTCTGGTGTAACCAGCAGGTGATTCCGGAGTGTACGGCAAGTGGTTCTGGCATAGCTGGCTGGTGATTTTGGGGTGTCCAGCAGGTGGCTCCAGCGAGTCGAGCAAGTTGTTCCGGTGTGCTCAGCAGGTGGTTCAGGCAGGTCCGGCAGGTGTTTCTGGTCTGTCCAGTACGTGGTGCCGGCATGTCCGGCACGTGCTTCCAGTATGTTTGAGAGGTGGTTCCTACCTTCCCGGCGGGAGATTCCGGAGCGTCCGCCATGTGATTCTGGCCTACCTGGCAGGGGATTTTGGCGTCTCTGGCTGGTGGTTCCGGCGAGTCGAAGAGGAGGTTCCGGCGTGCTCGGCAGGTGCATCCGGTGTCTCTGGCACGTCATTCTGGCACGTTCGAGAGGTGGTTCCGGCATGCCTGACAGGTGATTCCGGAGTGTCCGACAAGGGGTTCTGGCACGTCTGAGAGGTGGTTCCGGCATACCCTGCAGGTGATTCTGGCTTGTCTGCCGAGTGGTGCTGGCGTAGCCATCAGGTGATTTTGGCGTGTCCAGCAGGTGGCTCCAGCGAGTAGAGCAGGTTGTTCCAGCGTACTCAGCAGGTGGTTCAGGCGGGTCTGGCAGGTGGTTCCGGTCTCTCTAGTAGGTGGTTCCGGCGTGTCCGGCACGTGCTTCTGGCACGTCTGAGAGCTGGTTCCGGCATGCCCGGCGGGTGATTCCATAGAGTCCGCCACGTGGTTCTGGCCTAGCTGACAGGTGATTTTGGCGTCCCCGGCAGGTGGTTACAGCGAGTTGAGCAGGAGGTTCCGGCATGCTCGGCAGTTGCATCCGGTGTCTCTGGCACGTGGTTCTGGCACGTCTGACATTTGGTTGCATCATGTCTGGCAGGTGATTCCGGAGTGTCCGGCAAGAGGTTCTGGTGTAGCCGGCAGGTGATTTTGGCATGTCCGGCAGGTGTTTCTGGCGAGCTGTTCAGGTGGTTCCGGTGTTCTTGGGCAGGTGATTCTGGCGTGTCCAGCAGGTGGTTCCGGTCTGTCCGGTAATGGGTTCCGTCATGTGCCGCACGTGGTTCTGGCACGTCTGAGAGGTGGTTCCCGCATGCCCGGCAGGTGCTCCAGGAGAGTCCTACAAGTGGTTCTGGCCTAGCCCGCAGGTGATTTTGGCGTGTCCGGCAGGTGGTTCCGGCATGCTCGGCAGGTGGTTCAGGCATGTCTGGTAGGTGGTTCCGGTCTGTCCGCGAGGTGGTTCCGGCGTGTCAGGCACGTGGTTCCGGCATGTGTGACAGGTGGTTCTGGCATGTCCGGCAGGTGATTCTGGATTGTCCACCAAGTGGCTCTGGTGTAACCAGCAGGTGATTCCGGAGTGTACGGCAAGTGGTTCTGGCATAGCTGGCTGGTGATTTTGGGGTGTCCAGCAGGTGGCTCCAGCGAGTCGAGCAAGTTGTTCCGGTGTGCTCAGCAGGTGGTTCAGGCAGGTCCGGCAGGTGTTTCTGGTCTGTCCAGTACGTGGTGCCGGCATGTCCGGCACGTGCTTCCAGTATGTTTGAGAGGTGGTTCCTACCTTCCCGGCGGGAGATTCCGGAGCGTCCGCCATGTGATTCTGGCCTACCTGGCAGGGGATTTTGGCGTCTCTGGCTGGTGGTTCCGGCGAGTCGAAGAGGAGGTTCCGGCGTGCTCGGCAGGTGCATCCGGTGTCTCTGGCACGTCATTCTGGCACGTTCGAGAGGTGGTTCCGGCATGCCTGACAGGTGATTCCGGAGTGTCCGACAAGGGGTTCTGGCACGTCTGAGAGGTGGTTCCGGCATACCCTGCAGGTGATTCTGGCTTGTCTGCCGAGTGGTGCTGGCGTAGCCATCAGGTGATTTTGGCGTGTCCAGCAGGTGGCTCCAGCGAGTAGAGCAGGTTGTTCCAGCGTACTCAGCAGGTGGTTCAGGCGGGTCTGGCAGGTGGTTCCGGTCTCTCTAGTAGGTGGTTCCGGCGTGTCCGGCACGTGCTTCTGGCACGTCTGAGAGCTGGTTCCGGCATGCCCGGCGGGTGATTCCATAGAGTCCGCCACGTGGTTCTGGCCTAGCTGACAGGTGATTTTGGCGTCCCCGGCAGGTGGTTACAGCGAGTTGAGCAGGAGGTTCCGGCATGCTCGGCAGTTGCATCCGGTGTCTCTGGCACGTGGTTCTGGCACGTCTGACATTTGGTTGCATCATGTCTGGCAGGTGATTCCGGAGTGTCCGGCAAGAGGTTCTGGTGTAGCCGGCAGGTGATTTTGGCATGTCCGGCAGGTGTTTCTGGCGAGCTGTTCAGGTGGTTCCGGTGTTCTTGGCAGTGATTCTGGCGTGTCCAGCAGGTGTTCCGGTCTGTCCGGTAATGGGTTCCGTCATGTGCCGCACGTGGTTCTGGCACGTCTGAGAGGTGGTTCCCGCATGCCCGGCAGGTGCTCCAGGAGAGTCCTACAAGTGGTTCTGGCCTAGCCCGCAGGTGATTTTGGCGTGTCCGGCAGGTGGTTCCGGCATGCTCGGCAGGTGGTTCAGGCATGTCTGGTAGGTGGTTCCGGTCTGTCCGCGAGGTGGTTCCGGCGTGTCAGGCACGTGGTTCCGGCATGTGTGACAGGTGGTTCTGGCATGTCCGGCAGGTGATTCTGGATTGTCCACCAAGTGGCTCTGGTGTAACCAGCAGGTGATTCCGGAGTGTACGGCAAGTGGTTCTGGCATAGCTGGCTGGTGATTTTGGGGTGTCCAGCAGGTGGCTCCAGCGAGTCGAGCAAGTTGTTCCGGTGTGCTCAGCAGGTGGTTCAGGCAGGTCCGGCAGGTGTTTCTGGTCTGTCCAGTACTTGGTGGCCGGCATGTCCGGCACGTGCTTCCAGTATGTTTGAGAGGTGGTTCCTACCTTCCCGGCGGGAGATTCCGGAGCGTCCGCCATGTGATTCTGCCTACCTGGCAGGGGATTTTGGCGTCTCTGGCTGGTGGTTCGGCGAGTCGAAGAGGAGGTTCCGGCGTGCTCGGCAGGTGCATCCGGTGTCTCTGGCACGTCATTCTGGCACGTTCGAGAGGTGGTTCCGGCATGCCTGACAGGTGATCCGGAGTGTCCGACAAGGGGTTCTGGCACGTCTGAGAGGTGGTTCCGGCATACCTGCAGGTGATTCTGGCTTGTCTGCCGAGTGGTGCTGGCGTAGCCATCAGGTGATTTGGCGTGTCCAGCAGGTGGCTCCAGCGAGTAGAGCAGGTTGTTCCAGCGTACTCAGCAGGTGGTTCAGGCGGGTCTGCAGTGGTTCCGGTCTCTCTAGTAGGTGGTTCCGGCGTGTCCGGCACGTGCTTCTGGCACGTCTGAGAGCTGGTTCCGGCATGCCCGGCGGTGATTCCATAGAGTCCGCCACGTGGTTCTGGCCTAGCTGACAGGTGATTTTGGCGTCCCCGGCAGGTGGTTACAGCGAGTTGAGCAGGAGGTTCCGGCATGCTCGGCAGTTGCATCCGGTGTCTCTGGCACGTGGTTCTGGCACGTCTGACATTTGGTTGCATCATGTCTGGCAGGTGATTCGGAGTGTCCGGCAAGAGGTTCTGGTGTAGCCGGCAGGTGATTTTGGCTTGTCCGGCAGGTGTTTCTGGCGAGCTGTCAGGTGGTTCCGGTGTTCTTGGCAGGTGATTCTGGCGTGTCCAGCAGTGGTTCCGGTCTGTCCGGTAATGGGTTCCGTCATGTGCCGCACGTGGTTCTGGCACGTCTGAGAGGTGGTTCCCGCATGCCCGGCAGGTGCTCCAGGAGAGTCCTACAGTGGTTCTGGCCTAGCGCGCAGGTGATTTTGGCGTGTCCGGCAAGTGGTTCCGGCATGCTCGGCAGGTGGTTCAGGCATGTCTGGTAGGTGGTTCCGGTCTGTCCGCGAGGTGGTTCCGGCGTGTCAGCACGTGGTTCCGGCATGTGTGACAGGTGGTTCTGGCATGTCCGGCAGGTGATTCTGGATTGTCCACCAAGTGGCTCTGGTGTAAGCAGCAGGTGATTCCGGAGTGTACGGCAAGTGGTTCTGGCATAGCTGGCTGGTGATTTTGGGGTGTCCAGCAGGTGGCTCCAGCGAGTCGAGCAAGTTGTTCCGGTGTGCTCAGCAGTGGTTCAGGCAGGTCCGGCAGGTGTTTCTGGTCTGTCCAGTACGTGGTGCCGGCATGTCCGGCACGTGCTCCAGTATGTTTGAGAGGTGGTTCCTACCTTCCCGGCGGGAGATTCCGGAGCGTCCGCCATGTGATTCTGCCTACCTGGCAGGGATTTTGGCGTCTCTGGCTGGTGGTTCCGGCGAGTCGAAGAGGAGGTTCCGGCGTGCTCGGCAGGTGCATCCGGTGTCTCTGGCACGTCATTCTGGCACGTTCGAGAGGTGGTTCCGGCATGCCTGACAGGTGATTCCGGAGTGTCGACAAGGGGTTCTGGCACGTCTGAGAGGTGGTTCGGCATACCCTGCAGGTGATTCTGGCTTGTCTGCCGAGTGGTGCTGGCGTAGCCATCAGGTGATTTTGGCGTGTCCAGCAGGTGGCTCCAGCGAGTAGAGCAGGTTGTTCCAGCGTACTCAGCAGGTGGTTCAGGCGGGTCTGGCAGGTGGTTCCGGTCTCTCTAGTAGGTGGTTCCGGCCGTGTCCGGCACGTGCTTCTGGCACGTCCGAGAGCTGGTTCCGGCATGCCCGCGGGTGATTCCATAGAGTCCGCCACGTGGTTCTGGCCTAGCTGACAGGTGATTTGGCGTCCCCGGCAGGTGGTACAGCGAGTTGAGCAGGAGGTTCCGGCATGCTCGGCAGTTGCATCCGGTGTCTCTGGCACGTGGTTCTGGCTCGTCTGACATTTGGTTGCATCATGTCTGGCAGGTGATTCCGGAGTGTCCGGCAAGAGGTTCTGGTGTAGCCGGCAGGTGATTTTGGCATGTCCGGCAGGTGTTTCTGGCGAGCTGTTCAGGTGGTTCGGTGTTCTTGGCAGGTGATTCTGGCGTGTCCAGCAGGTGGTTCCGGTCTGTCCGGTAATGGGTTCCGTCATGTGCCGCACGTGGTTCTGGCACGTCTGAGAGGTGGTTCCCGCATGCCCGGCAGGTGCTCAGGAGAGTCCTACAAGTGGTTCTGGCCTAGCGCGCAGGTGATTTTGGCGTGTCCGGCAGGTGGTTCCGGCATGCTCGGCAGGTGGTTCAGGCATGTCTGGTAGGTGGTTCCGGTCTGTCCGCGAGGTGGTTCCGGCGTGTCAGGCACGTGGTTCCGGCATGTGTGACAGGTGGTTCTGGCATGTCCGGCAGGTGATTCTGGATTGTCCACCTAGTGGCTCTGGTGTAAGCAGCAGGTGTTTCGGAGTGTACGGCAAGTGGTTCTGGCATAGCTGGCTGGTGATTTTGGGGTGTCCAGCAGGTGGCTCCAGCGAGTCGAGCAAGTTGTTCCGGTGTGCTCAGCAGGTGGTTCAGGCAGGTCGGCAGGTGTTTCTGGTCTGTCCAGTACGTGGTGCCGGCCATGTCCGGCACGTGCTTCCAGTATGTTTGAGAGGTGGTTCCTACCTTCCCGGCGGGAGATTCCGGAGCGTCCGCATGTGATTCTGGCCTACCTGGCAGGGGATTTTGGCGTCTCTGGCTGGGGTTCCGGCGAGTCGAAGAGGAGGTTCCGGCGTGCTCGGCAGGTGCATCCGGTGTCTCTGGCACGTCATTCTGGCACGTTCGAGAGGTGGTTCCGGCATGCCTGACAGGTGATTCCGGAGTGTCCGACAAGGGGTTCTGGCACGTCTGAGAGGTGGTTCCGGCATACCCTGCAGGTGATTCTGGCTTGTCTGCCGAGTGGTGCTGGCGTAGCCATCAGGTGATTTTGGCGTGTCAGCAGGTGGCTCCAGCGAGTAGAGCAGGTTGTTCCAGCGTACTCAGCAGGTGGTTCAGGCGGGTCTGGCAGGTGGTTCCGGTCTCTCTAGTAGGTGGTTCCGGCGTGTCGGCACGTGCTTCTGGCACGTCTGAGAGCTGGTTCCGCATGCCCGGCGGGTGATTCCATAGAGTCCGCCACGTGGTTCTGGCCTAGCTGACAGGTGATTTGGCGTCCCGGCAGGTGGTTACAGCGAGTTGAGCAGGAGGTTCCGGCATGCTCGGCAGTTGCATCCGGTGTCTCTGGCACGTGGTTCTGGCACGTCTGACATTTGGTTGCATCATGTCTGGCAGGTGATTCCGGAGTGTCCGGCAAGAGGTTCTGGTGTAGCCGGCAGGTGATTTTGGCATGTCCGGCAGGTGTTTCTGGCGAGCTGTTCAGGTGGTTCCGGTGTTCTTGGCAGGTGATTCTGGCGTGTCCAGCAGGTGGTTCCGGTCTGTCCGGTAATGGGTTCCGTCATGTGCCGCACGTGGTTCTGGCACGTCTGAGAGGTGGTTCCCGCATGCCCGGCAGGTGCTCCAGGAGAGTCCTACAAGTGGTTCTGCCTAGCGCGCAGGTGATTTGGCGTGTCCGGCAGGTGGTTCCGGCATGCTCGGCAGGTGGTTCAGGCATGTCTGGTAGGTGGTTCCGGTCTGTCCGCGAGGTGGTTCCGGCGTGTCAGGCACGTGGTTCCGGCATGTGTGACAGGTGGTTCTGGCATGTCCGGCAGGTGATTCTGGATTGTCCACCAAGTGGCTCTGGTGTAAGCAGCAGGTGATTCCGGAGTGTACGGCAAGTGGTTCTGGCATAGCTGGCTGGTGATTTTGGGGTGTCCAGCAGGTGGCTCCAGCGAGTCGAGCAAGTTGTTCCGGTGTGCTCAGCAGGTGGTTCAGGCAGGTCCGGCAGGTGTTTCTGGTCTGTCCAGTACGTGGTGCCGGCATGTCCGGCACGTGCTTCCAGTATGTTTGAGAGGTGGTTCCTACCTTCCCGGCGGGAGATTCCGGAGCGTCCGCCATGTGATTCTGGCCTACCTGGCAGGGGATTTTGGCGTCTCTGGCTGGTGGTTCCGGCGAGTCGAAGAGGAGGTTCCGGCGTGCTCGGCAGGTGCATCCGGTGTCTCTGGCACGTCATTCTGGCACGTTCGAGAGGTGGTTCCGGCATGCCTGACAGGTGATTCCGGAGTGTCCGACAAGGGGTTCTGGCACGTCTGAGAGGTGGTTCCGGCATACCCTGCAGGTGATTCTGCTTGTCTGCCGAGTGGTGCTGGCGTAGCCATCAGGTGATTTTGGCGTGTCCAGCAGGTGGCTCCAGCGAGTAGAGCAGGTTGTTCCAGCGTACTCAGCAGGTGGTTCAGGCGGGTCTGGCAGGTGGTTCCGGTCTCTCTAGTAGGTGGTTCCGGCGTGTCCGGCACGTGCTTCTGGCACGTCTGAGAGCTGGTTCCGGCATGCCCGGCGGGTGATTCCATAGAGTCCGCCACGTGGTTCTGGCCTAGCTGACAGGTGATTTTGGCGTCCCCGGCAGGTGGTTACAGCGAGTTGAGCAGGAGGTTCCGGCATGCTCGGCAGTTGCATCCGGTGTCTCTGGCACGTGGTTCTGGCACGTCTGACATTTGGTTGCATCATGTCTGGCAGGTGATTCCGGAGTGTCCGGCAAGAGGTTCTGTGTAGCCGGCAGGTGATTTTGGCATGTCCGGCAGGTGTTTCTGGCGAGCTGTTCAGGTGGTTCCGGTGTTCTTGGCAGGTGATTCTGGCGTGTCCAGCAGGTGGTTCCGGTCTGTCCGGTAATGGGTTCCGTCATGTGCCGCACGTGGTTCTGGCACGTCTGAGAGGTGGTTCCCGCATGCCCGGCAGGTGCTCCAGGAGAGTCCTACAAGTGGTTCTGGCCTAGCGCGCAGGTGATTTTGGCGTGTCCGGCAGGTGGTTCCGGCATGCTCGGCAGGTGGTTCAGGCATGTCTGGTAGGTGGTTCCGGTCTGTCCGCGAGGTGGTTCCGGCGTGTCAGGCACGTGGTTCCGGCATGTGTGACAGGTGGTTCTGGCATGTCCGGCAGGTGATTCTGGATTGTCCACCAAGTGGCTCTGGTGTAACCAGCAGGTGATTCCGGAGTGTACGGCAAGTGGTTCTGGCATAGCTGGCTGGTGATTTTGGGGTGTCCAGCAGGTGGCTCCAGCGAGTCGAGCAAGTTGTTCCGGTGTGCTCAGCAGGTGGTTCAGGCAGGTCCGGCAGGTGTTTCTGGTCTGTCCAGTACGTGGTGCCGGCATGTCCGGCACGTGCTTCCAGTATGTTTGAGAGGTGGTTCCTACCTTCCCGGCGGGAGATTCCGGAGCGTCCGCCATGTGATTCTGGCCTACCTGGCAGGGGATTTTGGCGTCTCTGGCTGGTGGTTCCGGCGAGTCGAAGAGGAGGTTCCGGCGTGCTCGGCAGGTGCATCCGGTGTCTCTGGCACGTCATTCTGGCACGTTCGAGAGGTGGTTCCGGCATGCCTGACAGGTGATTCCGGAGTGTCCGACAAGGGGTTCTGGCACGTCTGAGAGGTGGTTCCGGCATACCCTGCAGGTGATTCTGGCTTGTCTGCCGAGTGGTGCTGGCGTAGCCATCAGGTGATTTTGGCGTGTCCAGCAGGTGGCTCCAGCGAGTAGAGCAGGTTGTTCCAGCGTACTCAGCAGGTGGTTCAGGCGGGTCTGGCAGGTGGTTCCGGTCTCTCTAGTAGGTGGTTCCGGCGTGTCCGGCACGTGCTTCTGGCACGTCTGAGAGCTGGTTCCGGCATGCCCGGCGGGTGATTCCATAGAGTCCGCCACGTGGTTCTGGCCTAGCTGACAGGTGATTTTGGCGTCCCCGGCAGGTGGTTACAGCGAGTTGAGCAGGAGGTTCCGGCATGCTCGGCAGTTGCATCCGGTGTCTCTGGCACGTGGTTCTGGCACGTCTGACATTTGGTTGCATCATGTCTGGCAGGTGATTCCGGAGTGTCCGGCAAGAGGTTCTGGTGTAGCCGGCAGGTGATTTTGGCATGTCCGGCAGGTGTTTCTGGCGAGCTGTTCAGGTGGTTCCGGTGTTCTTGGCAGGTGATTCTGGCGTGTCCAGCAGGTGGTTCCGGTCTGTCCGGTAATGGGTTCCGTCATGTGCCGCACGTGGTTCTGGCACGTCTGAGAGGTGGTTCCCGCATGCCCGGCAGGTGCTCCAGGAGAGTCCTACAAGTGGTTCTGGCCTAGCCCGCAGGTGATTTTGGCGTGTCCGGCAGGTGGTTCCGGCATGCTCGGCAGGTGGTTCAGGCATGTCTGGTAGGTGGTTCCGGTCTGTCCGCGAGGTGGTTCCGGCGTGTCAGGCACGTGGTTCCGGCATGTGTGACAGGTGGTTCTGGCATGTCCGGCAGGTGATTCTGGATTGTCCACCAAGTGGCTCTGGTGTAACCAGCAGGTGATTCCGGAGTGTACGGCAAGTGGTTCTGGCATAGCTGGCTGGTGATTTTGGGGTGTCCAGCAGGTGGCTCCAGCGAGTCGAGCAAGTTGTTCCGGTGTGCTCAGCAGGTGGTTCAGGCAGGTCCGGCAGGTGTTTCTGGTCTGTCCAGTACGTGGTGCCGGCATGTCCGGCACGTGCTTCCAGTATGTTTGAGAGGTGGTTCCTACCTTCCCGGCGGGAGATTCCGGAGCGTCCGCCATGTGATTCTGGCCTACCTGGCAGGGGATTTTGGCGTCTCTGGCTGGTGGTTCCGGCGAGTCGAAGAGGAGGTTCCGGCGTGCTCGGCAGGTGCATCCGGTGTCTCTGGCACGTCATTCTGGCACGTTCGAGAGGTGGTTCCGGCATGCCTGACAGGTGATTCCGGAGTGTCCGACAAGGGGTTCTGGCACGTCTGAGAGGTGGTTCCGGCATACCCTGCAGGTGATTCTGGCTTGTCTGCCGAGTGGTGCTGGCGTAGCCATCAGGTGATTTTGGCGTGTCCAGCAGGTGGCTCCAGCGAGTAGAGCAGGTTGTTCCAGCGTACTCAGCAGGTGGTTCAGGCGGGTCTGGCAGGTGGTTCCGGTCTCTCTAGTAGGTGGTTCCGGCGTGTCCGGCACGTGCTTCTGGCACGTCTGAGAGCTGGTTCCGGCATGCCCGGCGGGTGATTCCATAGAGTCCGCCACGTGGTTCTGGCCTAGCTGACAGGTGATTTTGGCGTCCCCGGCAGGTGGTTACAGCGAGTTGAGCAGGAGGTTCCGGCATGCTCGGCAGTTGCATCCGGTGTCTCTGGCACGTGGTTCTGGCACGTCTGACATTTGGTTGCATCATGTCTGGCAGGTGATTCCGGAGTGTCCGGCAAGAGGTTCTGGTGTAGCCGGCAGGTGATTTTGGCATGTCCGGCAGGTGTTTCTGGCGAGCTGTTCAGGTGGTTCCGGTGTTCTTGGCAGGTGATTCTGGCGTGTCCAGCAGGTGGTTCCGGTCTGTCCGGTAATGGGTTCCGTCATGTGCCGCACGTGGTTCTGGCACGTCTGAGAGGTGGTTCCCGCATGCCCGGCAGGTGCTCCAGGAGAGTCCTACAAGTGGTTCTGGCCTAGCGCGCAGGTGATTTTGGCGTGTCCGGCAGGTGGTTCCGGCATGCTCGGCAGGTGGTTCAGGCATGTCTGGTAGGTGGTTCCGGTCTGTCCGCGAGGTGGTTCCGGCGTGTCAGGCACGTGGTTCCGGCATGTGTGACAGGTGGTTCTGGCATGTCCGGCAGGTGATTCTGGATTGTCCACCAAGTGGCTCTGGTGTAACCAGCAGGTGATTCCGGAGTGTACGGCAAGTGGTTCTGGCATAGCTGGCTGGTGATTTTGGGGTGTCCAGCAGGTGGCTCCAGCGAGTCGAGCAAGTTGTTCCGGTGTGCTCAGCAGGTGGTTCAGGCAGGTCCGGCAGGTGTTTCTGGTCTGTCCAGTACGTGGTGCCGGCATGTCCGGCACGTGCTTCCAGTATGTTTGAGAGGTGGTTCCTACCTTCCCGGCGGGAGATTCCGGAGCGTCCGCCATGTGATTCTGGCCTACCTGGCAGGGGATTTTGGCGTCTCTGGCTGGTGGTTCCGGCGAGTCGAAGAGGAGGTTCCGGCGTGCTCGGCAGGTGCATCCGGTGTCTCTGGCACGTCATTCTGGCACGTTCGAGAGGTGGTTCCGGCATGCCTGACAGGTGATTCCGGAGTGTCCGACAAGGGGTTCTGGCACGTCTGAGAGGTGGTTCCGGCATACCCTGCAGGTGATTCTGGCTTGTCTGCCGAGTGGTGCTGGCGTAGCCATCAGGTGATTTTGGCGTGTCCAGCAGGTGGCTCCAGCGAGTAGAGCAGGTTGTTCCAGCGTACTCAGCAGGTGGTTCAGGCGGGTCTGGCAGGTGGTTCCGGTCTCTCTAGTAGGTGGTTCCGGCGTGTCCGGCACGTGCTTCTGGCACGTCTGAGAGCTGGTTCCGGCATGCCCGGCGGGTGATTCCATAGAGTCCGCCACGTGGTTCTGGCCTAGCTGACAGGTGATTTTGGCGTCCCCGGCAGGTGGTTACAGCGAGTTGAGCAGGAGGTTCCGGCATGCTCGGCAGTTGCATCCGGTGTCTCTGGCACGTGGTTCTGGCACGTCTGACATTTGGTTGCATCATGTCTGGCAGGTGATTCCGGAGTGTCCGGCAAGAGGTTCTGGTGTAGCCGGCAGGTGATTTTGGCATGTCCGGCAGGTGTTTCTGGCGAGCTGTTCAGGTGGTTCCGGTGTTCTTGGCAGGTGATTCTGGCGTGTCCAGCAGGTGGTTCCGGTCTGTCCGGTAATGGGTTCCGTCATGTGCCGCACGTGGTTCTGGCACGTCTGAGAGGTGGTTCCCGCATGCCCGGCAGGTGCTCCAGGAGAGTCCTACAAGTGGTTCTGGCCTAGCGCGCAGGTGATTTTGGCGTGTCCGGCAGGTGGTTCCGGCATGCTCGGCAGGTGGTTCAGGCATGTCTGGTAGGTGGTTCCGGTCTGTCCGCGAGGTGGTTCCGGCGTGTCAGGCACGTGGTTCCGGCATGTGTGACAGGTGGTTCTGGCATGTCCGGCAGGTGATTCTGGATTGTCCACCAAGTGGCTCTGGTGTAACCAGCAGGTGATTCCGGAGTGTACGGCAAGTGGTTCTGGCATAGCTGGCTGGTGATTTTGGGGTGTCCAGCAGGTGGCTCCAGCGAGTCGAGCAAGTTGTTCCGGTGTGCTCAGCAGGTGGTTCAGGCAGGTCCGGCAGGTGTTTCTGGTCTGTCCAGTACGTGGTGCCGGCATGTCCGGCACGTGCTTCCAGTATGTTTGAGAGGTGGTTCCTACCTTCCCGGCGGGAGATTCCGGAGCGTCCGCCATGTGATTCTGGCCTACCTGGCAGGGGATTTTGGCGTCTCTGGCTGGTGGGTTCCGGCGAGTCGAAGAGGAGGTTCCGGCGTGCTCGGCAGGTGCATCCGGTGTCTCTGGCACGTCATTCTGGCACGTTCGAGAGGTGGTTCCGGCATGCCTGACAGGTGATTCCGGAGTGTCCGACAAGGGGTTCTGGCACGTCTGAGAGGTGGTTCCGGCATACCCTGCAGGTGATTCTGGCTTGTCTGCCGAGTGGTGCTGGCGTAGCCATCAGGTGATTTTGGCGTGTCCAGCAGGTGGCTCCAGCGAGTAGAGCAGGTTGTTCCAGCGTACTCAGCAGGTGGTTCAGGCGGGTCTGGCAGGTGGTTCCGGTCTCTCTAGTAGGTGGTTCCGGCGTGTCCGGCACGTGCTTCTGGCACGTCTGAGAGCTGGTTCCGGCATGCCCGGCGGGTGATTCCATAGAGTCCGCCACGTGGTTCTGGCCTAGCTGACAGGTGATTTTGGCGTCCCCGGCAGGTGGTTACAGCGAGTTGAGCAGGAGGTTCCGGCATGCTCGGCAGTTGCATCCGGTGTCTCTGGCACGTGGTTCTGGCACGTCTGACATTTGGTTGCATCATGTCTGGCAGGTGATTCCGGAGTGTCCGGCAAGAGGTTCTGGTGTAGCCGGCAGGTGATTTTGGCATGTCCGGCAGGTGTTTCTGGCGAGCTGTTCAGGTGGTTCCGGTGTTCTTGGCAGGTGATTCTGGCGTGTCCAGCAGGTGGTTCCGGTCTGTCCGGTAATGGGTTCCGTCATGTGCCGCACGTGGTTCTGGCACGTCTGAGAGGTGGTTCCCGCATGCCCGGCAGGTGCTCCAGGAGAGTCCTACAAGTGGTTCTGGCCTAGCGCGCAGGTGATTTTGGCGTGTCCGGCAGGTGGTTCCGGCATGCTCGGCAGGTGGTTCAGGCATGTCTGGTAGGTGGTTCCGGTCTGTCCGCGAGGTGGTTCCGGCGTGTCAGGCACGTGGTTCCGGCATGTGTGACAGGTGGTTCTGGCATGTCCGGCAGGTGATTCTGGATTGTCCACCAAGTGGCTCTGGTGTAACCAGCAGGTGATTCCGGAGTGTACGGCAAGTGGTTCTGGCATAGCTGGCTGGTGATTTTGGGGTGTCCAGCAGGTGGCTCCAGCGAGTCGAGCAAGTTGTTCCGGTGTGCTCAGCAGGTGGTTCAGGCAGGTCCGGCAGGTGTTTCTGGTCTGTCCAGTACGTGGTGCCGGCATGTCCGGCACGTGCTTCCAGTATGTTTGAGAGGTGGTTCCTACCTTCCCGGCGGGAGATTCCGGAGCGTCCGCCATGTGATTCTGGCCTACCTGGCAGGGGATTTTGGCGTCTCTGGCTGGTGGTTCCGGCGAGTCGAAGAGGAGGTTCCGGCGTGCTCGGCAGGTGCATCCGGTGTCTCTGGCACGTCATTCTGGCACGTTCGAGAGGTGGTTCCGGCATGCCTGACAGGTGATTCCGGAGTGTCCGACAAGGGGTTCTGGCACGTCTGAGAGGTGGTTCCGGCATACCCTGCAGGTGATTCTGGCTTGTCTGCCGAGTGGTGCTGGCGTAGCCATCAGGTGATTTTGGCGTGTCCAGCAGGTGGCTCCAGCGAGTAGAGCAGGTTGTTCCAGCGTACTCAGCAGGTGGTTCAGGCGGGTCTGGCAGGTGGTTCCGGTCTCTCTAGTAGGTGGTTCCGGCGTGTCCGGCACGTGCTTCTGGCACGTCTGAGAGCTGGTTCCGGCATGCCCGGCGGGTGATTCCATAGAGTCCGCCACGTGGTTCTGGCCTAGCTGACAGGTGATTTTGGCGTCCCCGGCAGGTGGTTACAGCGAGTTGAGCAGGAGGTTCCGGCATGCTCGGCAGTTGCATCCGGTGTCTCTGGCACGTGGTTCTGGCACGTCTGACATTTGGTTGCATCATGTCTGGCAGGTGATTCCGGAGTGTCCGGCAAGAGGTTCTGGTGTAGCCGGCAGGTGATTTTGGCATGTCCGGCAGGTGTTTCTGGCGAGCTGTTCAGGTGGTTCCGGTGTTCTTGGCAGGTGATTCTGGCGTGTCCAGCAGGTGGTTCCGGTCTGTCCGGTAATGGGTTCCGTCATGTGCCGCACGTGGTTCTGGCACGTCTGAGAGGTGGTTCCCGCATGCCCGGCAGGTGCTCCAGGAGAGTCCTACAAGTGGTTCTGGCCTAGCGCGCAGGTGATTTTGGCGTGTCCGGCAGGTGGTTCCGGCATGCTCGGCAGGTGGTTCAGGCATGTCTGGTAGGTGGTTCCGGTCTGTCCGCGAGGTGGTTCCGGCGTGTCAGGCACGTGGTTCCGGCATGTGTGACAGGTGGTTCTGGCATGTCCGGCAGGTGATTCTGGATTGTCCACCAAGTGGCTCTGGTGTAAGCAGCAGGTGATTCCGGAGTGTACGGCAAGTGGTTCTGGCATAGCTGGCTGGTGATTTTGGGGTGTCCAGCAGGTGGCTCCAGCGAGTCGAGCAAGTTGTTCCGGTGTGCTCAGCAGGTGGTTCAGGCAGGTCCGGCAGGTGTTTCTGGTCTGTCCAGTACGTGGTGCCGGCATGTCCGGCACGTGCTTCCAGTATGTTTGAGAGGTGGTTCCTACCTTCCCGGCGGGAGATTCCGGAGCGTCCGCCATGTGATTCTGGCCTACCTGGCAGGGGATTTTGGCGTCTCTGGCTGGTGGTTCCGGCGAGTCGAAGAGGAGGTTCCGGCGTGCTCGGCAGGTGCATCCGGTGTCTCTGGCACGTCATTCTGGCACGTTCGAGAGGTGGTTCCGGCATGCCTGACAGGTGATTCCGGAGTGTCCGACAAGGGGTTCTGGCACGTCTGAGAGGTGGTTCCGGCATACCCTGCAGGTGATTCTGGCTTGTCTGCCGAGTGGTGCTGGCGTAGCCATCAGGTGATTTTGGCGTGTCCAGCAGGTGGCTCCAGCGAGTAGAGCAGGTTGTTCCAGCGTACTCAGCAGGTGGTTCAGGCGGGTCTGGCAGGTGGTTCCGGTCTCTCTAGTAGGTGGTTCCGGCGTGTCCGGCACGTGCTTCTGGCACGTCTGAGAGCTGGTTCCGGCATGCCCGGCGGGTGATTCCATAGAGTCCGCCACGTGGTTCTGGCCTAGCTGACAGGTGATTTTGGCGTCCCCGGCAGGTGGTTACAGCGAGTTGAGCAGGAGGTTCCGGCATGCTCGGCAGTTGCATCCGGTGTCTCTGGCACGTGGTTCTGGCACGTCTGACATTTGGTTGCATCATGTCTGGCAGGTGATTCCGGAGTGTCCGGCAAGAGGTTCTGGTGTAGCCGGCAGGTGATTTTGGCATGTCCGGCAGGTGTTTCTGGCGAGCTGTTCAGGTGGTTCCGGTGTTCTTGGCAGGTGATTCTGGCGTGTCCAGCAGGTGGTTCCGGTCTGTCCGGTAATGGGTTCCGTCATGTGCCGCACGTGGTTCTGGCACGTCTGAGAGGTGGTTCCCGCATGCCCGGCAGGTGCTCCAGGAGAGTCCTACAAGTGGTTCTGGCCTAGCGCGCAGGTGATTTTGGCGTGTCCGGCAGGTGGTTCCGGCATGCTCGGCAGGTGGTTCAGGCATGTCTGGTAGGTGGTTCCGGTCTGTCCGCGAGGTGGTTCCGGCGTGTCAGGCACGTGGTTCCGGCATGTGTGACAGGTGGTTCTGGCATGTCCGGCAGGTGATTCTGGATTGTCCACCAAGTGGCTCTGGTGTAAGCAGCAGGTGATTCCGGAGTGTACGGCAAGTGGTTCTGGCATAGCTGGCTGGTGATTTTGGGGTGTCCAGCAGGTGGCTCCAGCGAGTCGAGCAAGTTGTTCCGGTGTGCTCAGCAGGTGGTTCAGGCAGGTCCGGCAGGTGTTTCTGGTCTGTCCAGTACGTGGTGCCGGCATGTCCGGCACGTGCTTCCAGTATGTTTGAGAGGTGGTTCCTACCTTCCCGGCGGGAGATTCCGGAGCGTCCGCCATGTGATTCTGGCCTACCTGGCAGGGGATTTTGGCGTCTCTGGCTGGTGGTTCCGGCGAGTCGAAGAGGAGGTTCCGGCGTGCTCGGCAGGTGCATCCGGTGTCTCTGGCACGTCATTCTGGCACGTTCGAGAGGTGGTTCCGGCATGCCTGACAGGTGATTCCGGAGTGTCCGACAAGGGGTTCTGGCACGTCTGAGAGGTGGTTCCGGCATACCCTGCAGGTGATTCTGGCTTGTCTGCCGAGTGGTGCTGGCGTAGCCATCAGGTGATTTTGGCGTGTCCAGCAGGTGGCTCCAGCGAGTAGAGCAGGTTGTTCCAGCGTACTCAGCAGGTGGTTCAGGCGGGTCTGGCAGGTGGTTCCGGTCTCTCTAGTAGGTGGTTCCGGCGTGTCCGGCACGTGCTTCTGGCACGTCTGAGAGCTGGTTCCGGCATGCCCGGCGGGTGATTCCATAGAGTCCGCCACGTGGTTCTGGCCTAGCTGACAGGTGATTTTGGCGTCCCCGGCAGGTGGTTACAGCGAGTTGAGCAGGAGGTTCCGGCATGCTCGGCAGTTGCATCCGGTGTCTCTGGCACGTGGTTCTGGCACGTCTGACATTTGGTTGCATCATGTCTGGCAGGTGATTCCGGAGTGTCCGGCAAGAGGTTCTGGTGTAGCCGGCAGGTGATTTTGGCATGTCCGGCAGGTGTTTCTGGCGAGCTGTTCAGGTGGTTCCGGTGTTCTTGGCAGGTGATTCTGGCGTGTCCAGCAGGTGGTTCCGGTCTGTCCGGTAATGGGTTCCGTCATGTGCCGCACGTGGTTCTGGCACGTCTGAGAGGTGGTTCCCGCATGCCCGGCAGGTGCTCCAGGAGAGTCCTACAAGTGGTTCTGGCCTAGCCCGCAGGTGATTTTGGCGTGTCCGGCAGGTGGTTCCGGCATGCTCGGCAGGTGGTTCAGGCATGTCTGGTAGGTGGTTCCGGTCTGTCCGCGAGGTGGTTCCGGCGTGTCAGGCACGTGGTTCCGGCATGTGTGACAGGTGGTTCTGGCATGTCCGGCAGGTGATTCTGGATTGTCCACCAAGTGGCTCTGGTGTAAGCAGCAGGTGATTCCGGAGTGTACGGCAAGTGGTTCTGGCATAGCTGGCTGGTGATTTTGGGGTGTCCAGCAGGTGGCTCCAGCGAGTCGAGCAAGTTGTTCCGGTGTGCTCAGCAGGTGGTTCAGGCAGGTCCGGCAGGTGTTTCTGGTCTGTCCAGTACGTGGTGCCGGCATGTCCGGCACGTGCTTCCAGTATGTTTGAGAGGTGGTTCCTACCTTCCCGGCGGGAGATTCCGGAGCGTCCGCCATGTGATTCTGGCCTACCTGGCAGGGGATTTTGGCGTCTCTGGCTGGTGGTTCCGGCGAGTCGAAGAGGAGGTTCCGGCGTGCTCGGCAGGTGCATCCGGTGTCTCTGGCACGTCATTCTGGCACGTTCGAGAGGTGGTTCCGGCATGCCTGACAGGTGATTCCGGAGTGTCCGACAAGGGGTTCTGGCACGTCTGAGAGGTGGTTCCGGCATACCCTGCAGGTGATTCTGGCTTGTCTGCCGAGTGGTGCTGGCGTAGCCATCAGGTGATTTTGGCGTGTCCAGCAGGTGGCTCCAGCGAGTAGAGCAGGTTGTTCCAGCGTACTCAGCAGGTGGTTCAGGCGGGTCTGGCAGGTGGTTCCGGTCTCTCTAGTAGGTGGTTCCGGCGTGTCCGGCACGTGCTTCTGGCACGTCTGAGAGCTGGTTCCGGCATGCCCGGCGGGTGATTCCATAGAGTCCGCCACGTGGTTCTGGCCTAGCTGACAGGTGATTTTGGCGTCCCCGGCAGGTGGTTACAGCGAGTTGAGCAGGAGGTTCCGGCATGCTCGGCAGTTGCATCCGGTGTCTCTGGCACGTGGTTCTGGCACGTCTGACATTTGGTTGCATCATGTCTGGCAGGTGATTCCGGAGTGTCCGGCAAGAGGTTCTGGTGTAGCCGGCAGGTGATTTTGGCATGTCCGGCAGGTGTTTCTGGCGAGCTGTTCAGGTGGTTCCGGTGTTCTTGGCAGGTGATTCTGGCGTGTCCAGCAGGTGGTTCCGGTCTGTCCGGTAATGGGTTCCGTCATGTGCCGCACGTGGTTCTGGCACGTCTGAGAGGTGGTTCCCGCATGCCCGGCAGGTGCTCCAGGAGAGTCCTACAAGTGGTTCTGGCCTAGCCCGCAGGTGATTTTGGCGTGTCCGGCAGGTGGTTCCGGCATGCTCGGCAGGTGGTTCAGGCATGTCTGGTAGGTGGTTCCGGTCTGTCCGCGAGGTGGTTCCGGCGTGTCAGGCACGTGGTTCCGGCATGTGTGACAGGTGGTTCTGGCATGTCCGGCAGGTGATTCTGGATTGTCCACCAAGTGGCTCTGGTGTAAGCAGCAGGTGATTCCGGAGTGTACGGCAAGTGGTTCTGGCATAGCTGGCTGGTGATTTTGGGGTGTCCAGCAGGTGGCTCCAGCGAGTCGAGCAAGTTGTTCCGGTGTGCTCAGCAGGTGGTTCAGGCAGGTCCGGCAGGTGTTTCTGGTCTGTCCAGTACGTGGTGCCGGCATGTCCGGCACGTGCTTCCAGTATGTTTGAGAGGTGGTTCCTACCTTCCCGGCGGGAGATTCCGGAGCGTCCGCCATGTGATTCTGGCCTACCTGGCAGGGGATTTTGGCGTCTCTGGCTGGTGGTTCCGGCGAGTCGAAGAGGAGGTTCCGGCGTGCTCGGCAGGTGCATCCGGTGTCTCTGGCACGTCATTCTGGCACGTTCGAGAGGTGGTTCCGGCATGCCTGACAGGTGATTCCGGAGTGTCCGACAAGGGGTTCTGGCACGTCTGAGAGGTGGTTCCGGCATACCCTGCAGGTGATTCTGGCTTGTCTGCCGAGTGGTGCTGGCGTAGCCATCAGGTGATTTTGGCGTGTCCAGCAGGTGGCTCCAGCGAGTAGAGCAGGTTGTTCCAGCGTACTCAGCAGGTGGTTCAGGCGGGTCTGGCAGGTGGTTCCGGTCTCTCTAGTAGGTGGTTCCGGCGTGTCCGGCACGTGCTTCTGGCACGTCTGAGAGCTGGTTCCGGCATGCCCGGCGGGTGATTCCATAGAGTCCGCCACGTGGTTCTGGCCTAGCTGACAGGTGATTTTGGCGTCCCCGGCAGGTGGTTACAGCGAGTTGAGCAGGAGGTTCCGGCATGCTCGGCAGTTGCATCCGGTGTCTCTGGCACGTGGTTCTGGCACGTCTGACATTTGGTTGCATCATGTCTGGCAGGTGATTCCGGAGTGTCCGGCAAGAGGTTCTGGTGTAGCCGGCAGGTGATTTTGGCATGTCCGGCAGGTGTTTCTGGCGAGCTGTTCAGGTGGTTCCGGTGTTCTTGGCAGGTGATTCTGGCGTGTCCAGCAGGTGGTTCCGGTCTGTCCGGTAATGGGTTCCGTCATGTGCCGCACGTGGTTCTGGCACGTCTGAGAGGTGGTTCCCGCATGCCCGGCAGGTGCTCCAGGAGAGTCCTACAAGTGGTTCTGGCCTAGCCCGCAGGTGATTTTGGCGTGTCCGGCAGGTGGTTCCGGCATGCTCGGCAGGTGGTTCAGGCATGTCTGGTAGGTGGTTCCGGTCTGTCCGCGAGGTGGTTCCGGCGTGTCAGGCACGTGGTTCCGGCATGTGTGACAGGTGGTTCTGGCATGTCCGGCAGGTGATTCTGGATTGTCCACCAAGTGGCTCTGGTGTAAGCAGCAGGTGATTCCGGAGTGTACGGCAAGTGGTTCTGGCATAGCTGGCTGGTGATTTTGGGGTGTCCAGCAGGTGGCTCCAGCGAGTCGAGCAAGTTGTTCCGGTGTGCTCAGCAGGTGGTTCAGGCAGGTCCGGCAGGTGTTTCTGGTCTGTCCAGTACGTGGTGCCGGCATGTCCGGCACGTGCTTCCAGTATGTTTGAGAGGTGGTTCCTACCTTCCCGGCGGGAGATTCCGGAGCGTCCGCCATGTGATTCTGGCCTACCTGGCAGGGGATTTTGGCGTCTCTGGCTGGTGGTTCCGGCGAGTCGAAGAGGAGGTTCCGGCGTGCTCGGCAGGTGCATCCGGTGTCTCTGGCACGTCATTCTGGCACGTTCGAGAGGTGGTTCCGGCATGCCTGACAGGTGATTCCGGAGTGTCCGACAAGGGGTTCTGGCACGTCTGAGAGGTGGTTCCGGCATACCCTGCAGGTGATTCTGGCTTGTCTGCCGAGTGGTGCTGGCGTAGCCATCAGGTGATTTTGGCGTGTCCAGCAGGTGGCTCCAGCGAGTAGAGCAGGTTGTTCCAGCGTACTCAGCAGGTGGTTCAGGCGGGTCTGGCAGGTGGTTCCGGTCTCTCTAGTAGGTGGTTCCGGCGTGTCCGGCACGTGCTTCTGGCACGTCTGAGAGCTGGTTCCGGCATGCCCGGCGGGTGATTCCATAGAGTCCGCCACGTGGTTCTGGCCTAGCTGACAGGTGATTTTGGCGTCCCCGGCAGGTGGTTACAGCGAGTTGAGCAGGAGGTTCCGGCATGCTCGGCAGTTGCATCCGGTGTCTCTGGCACGTGGTTCTGGCACGTCTGACATTTGGTTGCATCATGTCTGGCAGGTGATTCCGGAGTGTCCGGCAAGAGGTTCTGGTGTAGCCGGCAGGTGATTTTGGCATGTCCGGCAGGTGTTTCTGGCGAGCTGTTCAGGTGGTTCCGGTGTTCTTGGCAGGTGATTCTGGCGTGTCCAGCAGGTGGTTCCGGTCTGTCCGGTAATGGGTTCCGTCATGTGCCGCACGTGGTTCTGGCACGTCTGAGAGGTGGTTCCCGCATGCCCGGCAGGTGCTCCAGGAGAGTCCTACAAGTGGTTCTGGCCTAGCCCGCAGGTGATTTTGGCGTGTCCGGCAGGTGGTTCCGGCATGCTCGGCAGGTGGTTCAGGCATGTCTGGTAGGTGGTTCCGGTCTGTCCGCGAGGTGGTTCCGGCGTGTCAGGCACGTGGTTCCGGCATGTGTGACAGGTGGTTCTGGCATGTCCGGCAGGTGATTCTGGATTGTCCACCAAGTGGCTCTGGTGTAAGCAGCAGGTGATTCCGGAGTGTACGGCAAGTGGTTCTGGCATAGCTGGCTGGTGATTTTGGGGTGTCCAGCAGGTGGCTCCAGCGAGTCGAGCAAGTTGTTCCGGTGTGCTCAGCAGGTGGTTCAGGCAGGTCCGGCAGGTGTTTCTGGTCTGTCCAGTACGTGGTGCCGGCATGTCCGGCACGTGCTTCCAGTATGTTTGAGAGGTGGTTCCTACCTTCCCGGCGGGAGATTCCGGAGCGTCCGCCATGTGATTCTGGCCTACCTGGCAGGGGATTTTGGCGTCTCTGGCTGGTGGTTCCGGCGAGTCGAAGAGGAGGTTCCGGCGTGCTCGGCAGGTGCATCCGGTGTCTCTGGCACGTCATTCTGGCACGTTCGAGAGGTGGTTCCGGCATGCCTGACAGGTGATTCCGGAGTGTCCGACAAGGGGTTCTGGCACGTCTGAGAGGTGGTTCCGGCATACCCTGCAGGTGATTCTGGCTTGTCTGCCGAGTGGTGCTGGCGTAGCCATCAGGTGATTTTGGCGTGTCCAGCAGGTGGCTCCAGCGAGTAGAGCAGGTTGTTCCAGCGTACTCAGCAGGTGGTTCAGGCGGGTCTGGCAGGTGGTTCCGGTCTCTCTAGTAGGTGGTTCCGGCGTGTCCGGCACGTGCTTCTGGCACGTCTGAGAGCTGGTTCCGGCATGCCCGGCGGGTGATTCCATAGAGTCCGCCACGTGGTTCTGGCCTAGCTGACAGGTGATTTTGGCGTCCCCGGCAGGTGGTTACAGCGAGTTGAGCAGGAGGTTCCGGCATGCTCGGCAGTTGCATCCGGTGTCTCTGGCACGTGGTTCTGGCACGTCTGACATTTGGTTGCATCATGTCTGGCAGGTGATTCCGGAGTGTCCGGCAAGAGGTTCTGGTGTAGCCGGCAGGTGATTTTGGCATGTCCGGCAGGTGTTTCTGGCGAGCTGTTCAGGTGGTTCCGGTGTTCTTGGCAGGTGATTCTGGCGTGTCCAGCAGGTGGTTCCGGTCTGTCCGGTAATGGGTTCCGTCATGTGCCGCACGTGGTTCTGGCACGTCTGAGAGGTGGTTCCCGCATGCCCGGCAGGTGCTCCAGGAGAGTCCTACAAGTGGTTCTGGCCTAGCCCGCAGGTGATTTTGGCGTGTCCGGCAGGTGGTTCCGGCATGCTCGGCAGGTGGTTCAGGCATGTCTGGTAGGTGGTTCCGGTCTGTCCGCGAGGTGGTTCCGGCGTGTCAGGCACGTGGTTCCGGCATGTGTGACAGGTGGTTCTGGCATGTCCGGCAGGTGATTCTGGATTGTCCACCAAGTGGCTCTGGTGTAAGCAGCAGGTGATTCCGGAGTGTACGGCAAGTGGTTCTGGCATAGCTGGCTGGTGATTTTGGGGTGTCCAGCAGGTGGCTCCAGCGAGTCGAGCAAGTTGTTCCGGTGTGCTCAGCAGGTGGTTCAGGCAGGTCCGGCAGGTGTTTCTGGTCTGTCCAGTACGTGGTGCCGGCATGTCCGGCACGTGCTTCCAGTATGTTTGAGAGGTGGTTCCTACCTTCCCGGCGGGAGATTCCGGAGCGTCCGCCATGTGATTCTGGCCTACCTGGCAGGGGATTTTGGCGTCTCTGGCTGGTGGTTCCGGCGAGTCGAAGAGGAGGTTCCGGCGTGCTCGGCAGGTGCATCCGGTGTCTCTGGCACGTCATTCTGGCACGTTCGAGAGGTGGTTCCGGCATGCCTGACAGGTGATTCCGGAGTGTCCGACAAGGGGTTCTGGCACGTCTGAGAGGTGGTTCCGGCATACCCTGCAGGTGATTCTGGCTTGTCTGCCGAGTGGTGCTGGCGTAGCCATCAGGTGATTTTGGCGTGTCCAGCAGGTGGCTCCAGCGAGTAGAGCAGGTTGTTCCAGCGTACTCAGCAGGTGGTTCAGGCGGGTCTGGCAGGTGGTTCCGGTCTCTCTAGTAGGTGGTTCCGGCGTGTCCGGCACGTGCTTCTGGCACGTCTGAGAGCTGGTTCCGGCATGCCCGGCGGGTGATTCCATAGAGTCCGCCACGTGGTTCTGGCCTAGCTGACAGGTGATTTTGGCGTCCCCGGCAGGTGGTTACAGCGAGTTGAGCAGGAGGTTCCGGCATGCTCGGCAGTTGCATCCGGTGTCTCTGGCACGTGGTTCTGGCACGTCTGACATTTGGTTGCATCATGTCTGGCAGGTGATTCCGGAGTGTCCGGCAAGAGGTTCTGGTGTAGCCGGCAGGTGATTTTGGCATGTCCGGCAGGTGTTTCTGGCGAGCTGTTCAGGTGGTTCCGGTGTTCTTGGCAGGTGATTCTGGCGTGTCCAGCAGGTGGTTCCGGTCTGTCCGGTAATGGGTTCCGTCATGTGCCGCACGTGGTTCTGGCACGTCTGAGAGGTGGTTCCCGCATGCCCGGCAGGTGCTCCAGGAGAGTCCTACAAGTGGTTCTGGCCTAGCCCGCAGGTGATTTTGGCGTGTCCGGCAGGTGGTTCCGGCATGCTCGGCAGGTGGTTCAGGCATGTCTGGTAGGTGGTTCCGGTCTGTCCGCGAGGTGGTTCCGGCGTGTCAGGCACGTGGTTCCGGCATGTGTGACAGGTGGTTCTGGCATGTCCGGCAGGTGATTCTGGATTGTCCACCAAGTGGCTCTGGTGTAAGCAGCAGGTGATTCCGGAGTGTACGGCAAGTGGTTCTGGCATAGCTGGCTGGTGATTTTGGGGTGTCCAGCAGGTGGCTCCAGCGAGTCGAGCAAGTTGTTCCGGTGTGCTCAGCAGGTGGTTCAGGCAGGTCCGGCAGGTGTTTCTGGTCTGTCCAGTACGTGGTGCCGGCATGTCCGGCACGTGCTTCCAGTATGTTTGAGAGGTGGTTCCTACCTTCCCGGCGGGAGATTCCGGAGCGTCCGCCATGTGATTCTGGCCTACCTGGCAGGGGATTTTGGCGTCTCTGGCTGGTGGTTCCGGCGAGTCGAAGAGGAGGTTCCGGCGTGCTCGGCAGGTGCATCCGGTGTCTCTGGCACGTCATTCTGGCACGTTCGAGAGGTGGTTCCGGCATGCCTGACAGGTGATTCCGGAGTGTCCGACAAGGGGTTCTGGCACGTCTGAGAGGTGGTTCCGGCATACCCTGCAGGTGATTCTGGCTTGTCTGCCGAGTGGTGCTGGCGTAGCCATCAGGTGATTTTGGCGTGTCCAGCAGGTGGCTCCAGCGAGTAGAGCAGGTTGTTCCAGCGTACTCAGCAGGTGGTTCAGGCGGGTCTGGCAGGTGGTTCCGGTCTCTCTAGTAGGTGGTTCCGGCGTGTCCGGCACGTGCTTCTGGCACGTCTGAGAGCTGGTTCCGGCATGCCCGGCGGGTGATTCCATAGAGTCCGCCACGTGGTTCTGGCCTAGCTGACAGGTGATTTTGGCGTCCCCGGCAGGTGGTTACAGCGAGTTGAGCAGGAGGTTCCGGCATGCTCGGCAGTTGCATCCGGTGTCTCTGGCACGTGGTTCTGGCACGTCTGACATTTGGTTGCATCATGTCTGGCAGGTGATTCCGGAGTGTCCGGCAAGAGGTTCTGGTGTAGCCGGCAGGTGATTTTGGCATGTCCGGCAGGTGTTTCTGGCGAGCTGTTCAGGTGGTTCCGGTGTTCTTGGCAGGTGATTCTGGCGTGTCCAGCAGGTGGTTCCGGTCTGTCCGGTAATGGGTTCCGTCATGTGCCGCACGTGGTTCTGGCACGTCTGAGAGGTGGTTCCCGCATGCCCGGCAGGTGCTCCAGGAGAGTCCTACAAGTGGTTCTGGCCTAGCCCGCAGGTGATTTTGGCGTGTCCGGCAGGTGGTTCCGGCATGCTCGGCAGGTGGTTCAGGCATGTCTGGTAGGTGGTTCCGGTCTGTCCGCGAGGTGGTTCCGGCGTGTCAGGCACGTGGTTCCGGCATGTGTGACAGGTGGTTCTGGCATGTCCGGCAGGTGATTCTGGATTGTCCACCAAGTGGCTCTGGTGTAAGCAGCAGGTGATTCCGGAGTGTACGGCAAGTGGTTCTGGCATAGCTGGCTGGTGATTTTGGGGTGTCCAGCAGGTGGCTCCAGCGAGTCGAGCAAGTTGTTCCGGTGTGCTCAGCAGGTGGTTCAGGCAGGTCCGGCAGGTGTTTCTGGTCTGTCCAGTACGTGGTGCCGGCATGTCCGGCACGTGCTTCCAGTATGTTTGAGAGGTGGTTCCTACCTTCCCGGCGGGAGATTCCGGAGCGTCCGCCATGTGATTCTGGCCTACCTGGCAGGGGATTTTGGCGTCTCTGGCTGGTGGTTCCGGCGAGTCGAACAGGAGGTTCCGGCGTGCTCGGCAGGTGCATCCGGTGTCTCTGGCACGTCATTCTGGCACGTTCGAGAGGTGGTTCCGGCATGCCTGACAGGTGATTCCGGAGTGTCCGACAAGGGGTTCTGGCACGTCTGAGAGGTGGTTCCGGCATACCCTGCAGGTGATTCTGGCTTGTCTGCCGAGTGGTGCTGGCGTAGCCATCAGGTGATTTTGGCGTGTCCAGCAGGTGGCTCCAGCGAGTAGAGCAGGTTGTTCCAGCGTACTCAGCAGGTGGTTCAGGCGGGTCTGGCAGGTGGTTCCGGTCTCTCTAGTAGGTGGTTCCGGCGTGTCCGGCACGTGCTTCTGGCACGTCTGAGAGCTGGTTCCGGCATGCCCGGCGGGTGATTCCATAGAGTCCGCCACGTGGTTCTGGCCTAGCTGACAGGTGATTTTGGCGTCCCCGGCAGGTGGTTACAGCGAGTTGAGCAGGAGGTTCCGGCATGCTCGGCAGTTGCATCCGGTGTCTCTGGCACGTGGTTCTGGCACGTCTGACATTTGGTTGCATCATGTCTGGCAGGTGATTCCGGAGTGTCCGGCAAGAGGTTCTGGTGTAGCCGGCAGGTGATTTTGGCATGTCCGGCAGGTGTTTCTGGCGAGCTGTTCAGGTGGTTCCGGTGTTCTTGGCAGGTGATTCTGGCGTGTCCAGCAGGTGGTTCCGGTCTGTCCGGTAATGGGTTCCGTCATGTGCCGCACGTGGTTCTGGCACGTCTGAGAGGTGGTTCCCGCATGCCCGGCAGGTGCTCCAGGAGAGTCCTACAAGTGGTTCTGGCCTAGCCCGCAGGTGATTTTGGCGTGTCCGGCAGGTGGTTCCGGCATGCTCGGCAGGTGGTTCAGGCATGTCTGGTAGGTGGTTCCGGTCTGTCCGCGAGGTGGTTCCGGCGTGTCAGGCACGTGGTTCCGGCATGTGTGACAGGTGGTTCTGGCATGTCCGGCAGGTGATTCTGGATTGTCCACCAAGTGGCTCTGGTGTAAGCAGCAGGTGATTCCGGAGTGTACGGCAAGTGGTTCTGGCATAGCTGGCTGGTGATTTTGGGGTGTCCAGCAGGTGGCTCCAGCGAGTCGAGCAAGTTGTTCCGGTGTGCTCAGCAGGTGGTTCAGGCAGGTCCGGCAGGTGTTTCTGGTCTGTCCAGTACGTGGTGCCGGCATGTCCGGCACGTGCTTCCAGTATGTTTGAGAGGTGGTTCCTACCTTCCCGGCGGGAGATTCCGGAGCGTCCGCCATGTGATTCTGGCCTACCTGGCAGGGGATTTTGGCGTCTCTGGCTGGTGGTTCCGGCGAGTCGAAGAGGAGGTTCCGGCGTGCTCGGCAGGTGCATCCGGTGTCTCTGGCACGTCATTCTGGCACGTTCGAGAGGTGGTTCCGGCATGCCTGACAGGTGATTCCGGAGTGTCCGACAAGGGGTTCTGGCACGTCTGAGAGGTGGTTCCGGCATACCCTGCAGGTGATTCTGGCTTGTCTGCCGAGTGGTGCTGGCGTAGCCATCAGGTGATTTTGGCGTGTCCAGCAGGTGGCTCCAGCGAGTAGAGCAGGTTGTTCCAGCGTACTCAGCAGGTGGTTCAGGCGGGTCTGGCAGGTGGTTCCGGTCTCTCTAGTAGGTGGTTCCGGCGTGTCCGGCACGTGCTTCTGGCACGTCTGAGAGCTGGTTCCGGCATGCCCGGCGGGTGATTCCATAGAGTCCGCCACGTGGTTCTGGCCTAGCTGACAGGTGATTTTGGCGTCCCCGGCAGGTGGTTACAGCGAGTTGAGCAGGAGGTTCCGGCATGCTCGGCAGTTGCATCCGGTGTCTCTGGCACGTGGTTCTGGCACGTCTGACATTTGGTTGCATCATGTCTGGCAGGTGATTCCGGAGTGTCCGGCAAGAGGTTCTGGTGTAGCCGCAGGTGATTTTGGCATGTCCGGCAGGTGTTTCTGGCGAGCTGTTCAGGTGGTTCCGGTGTTCTTGGCAGGTGATTCTGGCGTGTCCAGCAGGTGGTTCCGGTCTGTCCGGTAATGGGTTCCGTCATGTGCCGCACGTGGTTCTGGCACGTCTGAGAGGTGGTTCCCGCATGCCCGGCAGGTGCTCCAGGAGAGTCCTACAAGTGGTTCTGGCCTAGCCCGCAGGTGATTTTGGCGTGTCCGGCAGGTGGTTCCGGCATGCTCGGCAGGTGGTTCAGGCATGTCTGGTAGGTGGTTCCGGTCTGTCCGCGAGGTGGTTCCGGCGTGTCAGGCACGTGGTTCCGGCATGTGTGACAGGTGGTTCTGGCATGTCCGGCAGGTGATTCTGGATTGTCCACCAAGTGGCTCTGGTGTAAGCAGCAGGTGATTCCGGAGTGTACGGCAAGTGGTTCTGGCATAGCTGGCTGGTGATTTTGGGGTGTCCAGCAGGTGGCTCCAGCGAGTCGAGCAAGTTGTTCCGGTGTGCTCAGCAGGTGGTTCAGGCAGGTCCGGCAGGTGTTTCTGGTCTGTCCAGTACGTGGTGCCGGCATGTCCGGCACGTGCTTCCAGTATGTTGAGAGGTGGTTCCTACCTTCCCGGCGGGAGATTCCGGAGCGTCCGCCATGTGATTCTGGCCTACCTGGCAGGGGATTTTGGCGTCTCTGGCTGGTGGTTCCGGCGAGTCGAAGAGGAGGTTCCGGCGTGCTCGGCAGGTGCATCCGGTGTCTCTGGCACGTCATTCTGGCACGTTCGAGAGGTGGTTCCGGCATGCCTGACAGGTGATTCCGGAGTGTCCGACAAGGGGTTCTGGCACGTCTGAGAGGTGGTTCCGGCATACCCTGCAGGTGATTCTGGCTTGTCTGCCGAGTGGTGCTGGCGTAGCCATCAGGTGATTTTGGCGTGTCCAGCAGGTGGCTCCAGCGAGTAGAGCAGGTTGTTCCAGCGTACTCAGCAGGTGGTTCAGGCGGGTCTGGCAGGTGGTTCCGGTCTCTCTAGTAGGTGGTTCCGGCGTGTCCGGCACGTGCTTCTGGCACGTCTGAGAGCTGGTTCCGGCATGCCCGGCGGGTGATTCCATAGAGTCCGCCACGTGGTTCTGGCCTAGCTGACAGGTGATTTTGGCGTCCCCGGCAGGTGGTTACAGCGAGTTGAGCAGGAGGTTCCGGCATGCTCGGCAGTTGCATCCGGTGTCTCTGGCACGTGGTTCTGGCACGTCTGACATTTGGTTGCATCATGTCTGGCAGGTGATTCCGGAGTGTCCGGCAAGAGGTTCTGGTGTAGCCGGCAGGTGATTTTGGCATGTCCGGCAGGTGTTTCTGGCGAGCTGTTCAGGTGGTTCCGGTGTTCTTGGCAGGTGATTCTGGCGTGTCCAGCAGGTGGTTCCGGTCTGTCCGGTAATGGGTTCCGTCATGTGCCGCACGTGGTTCTGGCACGTCTGAGAGGTGGTTCCCGCATGCCCGGCAGGTGCTCCAGGAGAGTCCTACAAGTGGTTCTGGCCTAGCCGCGCAGGTGATTTTGGCGTGTCCGGCAGGTGGTTCCGGCATGCTCGGCAGGTGGTTCAGGCATGTCTGGTAGGTGGTTCCGGTCTGTCCGCGAGGTGGTTCCGGCGTGTCAGGCACGTGGTTCCGGCATGTGTGACAGGTGGTTCTGGCATGTCCGGCAGGTGATTCTGGATTGTCCACCAAGTGGCTCTGGTGTAAGCAGCAGGTGATTCCGGAGTGTACGGCAAGTGGTTCTGGCATAGCTGGCTGGTGATTTTGGGGTGTCCAGCAGGTGGCTCCAGCGAGTCGAGCAAGTTGTTCCGGTGTGCTCAGCAGGTGGTTCAGGCAGGTCCGGCAGGTGTTTCTGGTCTGTCCAGTACGTGGTGCCGGCATGTCCGGCACGTGCTTCCAGTATGTTTGAGAGGTGGTTCCTACCTTCCCGGCGGGAGATTCCGGAGCGTCCGCCATGTGATTCTGGCCTACCTGGCAGGGGATTTTGGCGTCTCTGGCTGGTGGTTCCGGCGAGTCGAAGAGGAGGTTCCGGCGTGCTCGGCAGGTGCATCCGGTGTCTCTGGCACGTCATTCTGGCACGTTCGAGAGGTGGTTCCGGGCATGCCTGACAGGTGATTCCGGAGTGTCCGACAAGGGGTTCTGGCACGTCTGAGAGGTGGTTCCGGCATACCCTGCAGGTGATTCTGGCTTGTCTGCCGAGTGGTGCTGGCGTAGCCATCAGGTGATTTTGGCGTGTCCAGCAGGTGGCTCCAGCGAGTAGAGCAGGTTGTTCCAGCGTACTCAGCAGGTGGTTCAGGCGGGTCTGGCAGGTGGTTCCGGTCTCTCTAGTAGGTGGTTCCGGCGTGTCCGGCACGTGCTTCTGGCACGTCTGAGAGCTGGTTCCGGCATGCCCGGCGGGTGATTCCATAGAGTCCGCCACGTGGTTCTGGCCTAGCTGACAGGTGATTTTGGCGTCCCCGGCAGGTGGTTACAGCGAGTTGAGCAGGAGGTTCCGGCATGCTCGGCAGTTGCATCCGGTGTCTCTGGCACGTGGTTCTGGCACGTCTGACATTTGGTTGCATCATGTCTGGCAGGTGATTCCGGAGTGTCCGGCAAGAGGTTCTGGTGTAGCCGGCAGGTGATTTTGGCATGTCCGGCAGGTGTTTCTGGCGAGCTGTTCAGGTGGTTCCGGTGTTCTTGGCAGGTGATTCTGGCGTGTCCAGCAGGTGGTTCCGGTCTGTCCGGTAATGGGTTCCGTCATGTGCCGCACGTGGTTCTGGCACGTCTGAGAGGTGGTTCCCGCATGCCCGGCAGGTGCTCCAGGAGAGTCCTACAAGTGGTTCTGGCCTAGCCCGCAGGTGATTTTGGCGTGTCCGGCAGGTGGTTCCGGCATGCTCGGCAGGTGGTTCAGGCATGTCTGGTAGGTGGTTCCGGTCTGTCCGCGAGGTGGTTCCGGCGTGTCAGGCACGTGGTTCCGGCATGTGTGACAGGTGGTTCTGGCATGTCCGGCAGGTGATTCTGGATTGTCCACCAAGTGGCTCTGGTGTAAGCAGCAGGTGATTCCGGAGTGTACGGCAAGTGGTTCTGGCATAGCTGGCTGGTGATTTTGGGGTGTCCAGCAGGTGGCTCCAGCGAGTCGAGCAAGTTGTTCCGGTGTGCTCAGCAGGTGGTTCAGGCAGGTCCGGCAGGTGTTTCTGGTCTGTCCAGTACGTGGTGCCGGCATGTCCGGCACGTGCTTCCAGTATGTTTGAGAGGTGGTTCCTACCTTCCCGGCGGGAGATTCCGGAGCGTCCGCCATGTGATTCTGGCCTACCTGGCAGGGGATTTTGGCGTCTCTGGCTGGTGGTTCCGGCGAGTCGAAGAGGAGGTTCCGGCGTGCTCGGCAGGTGCATCCGGTGTCTCTGGCACGTCATTCTGGCACGTTCGAGAGGTGGTTCCGGCATGCCTGACAGGTGATTCCGGAGTGTCCGACAAGGGGTTCTGGCACGTCTGAGAGGTGGTTCCGGCATACCCTGCAGGTGATTCTGGCTTGTCTGCCGAGTGGTGCTGGCGTAGCCATCAGGTGATTTTGGCGTGTCCAGCAGGTGGCTCCAGCGAGTAGAGCAGGTTGTTCCAGCGTACTCAGCAGGTGGTTCAGGCGGGTCTGGCAGGTGGTTCCGGTCTCTCTAGTAGGTGGTTCCGGCGTGTCCGGCACGTGCTTCTGGCACGTCTGAGAGCTGGTTCCGGCATGCCCGGCGGGTGATTCCATAGAGTCCGCCACGTGGTTCTGGCCTAGCTGACAGGTGATTTTGGCGTCCCCGCAGGTGGTTACAGCGAGTTGAGCAGGAGGTTCCGGCATGCTCGGCAGTTGCATCCGGTGTCTCTGGCACGTGGTTCTGGCACGTCTGACATTTGGTTGCATCATGTCTGGCAGGTGATTCCGGAGTGTCCGGCAAGAGGTTCTGGTGTAGCCGGCAGGTGATTTTGGCATGTCCGGCAGGTGTTTCTGGCGAGCTGTTCAGGTGGTTCCGGTGTTCTTGGCAGGTGATTCTGGCGTGTCCAGCAGGTGGTTCCGGTCTGTCCGGTAATGGGTTCCGTCATGTGCCGCACGTGGTTCTGGCACGTCTGAGAGGTGGTTCCCGCATGCCCGGCAGGTGCTCCAGGAGAGTCCTACAAGTGGTTCTGGCCTAGCCCGCAGGTGATTTTGGCGTGTCCGGCAGGTGGTTCCGGCATGCTCGGCAGGTGGTTCAGGCATGTCTGGTAGGTGGTTCCGGTCTGTCCGCGAGGTGGTTCCGGCGTGTCAGGCACGTGGTTCCGGCATGTGTGACAGGTGGTTCTGGCATGTCCGGCAGGTGATTCTGGATTGTCCACCAAGTGGCTCTGGTGTAAGCAGCAGGTGATTCCGGAGTGTACGGCAAGTGGTTCTGGCATAGCTGGCTGGTGATTTTGGGGTGTCCAGCAGGTGGCTCCAGCGAGTCGAGCAAGTTGTTCCGGTGTGCTCAGCAGGTGGTTCAGGCAGGTCCGGCAGGTGTTTCTGGTCTGTCCAGTACGTGGTGCCGGCATGTCCGGCACGTGCTTCCAGTATGTTTGAGAGGTGGTTCCTACCTTCCCGGCGGGAGATTCCGGAGCGTCCGCCATGTGATTCTGGCCTACCTGGCAGGGGATTTTGGCGTCTCTGGCTGGTGGTTCCGGCGAGTCGAAGAGGAGGTTCCGGCGTGCTCGGCAGGTGCATCCGGTGTCTCTGGCACGTCATTCTGGCACGTTCGAGAGGTGGTTCCGGCATGCCTGACAGGTGATTCCGGAGTGTCCGACAAGGGGTTCTGGCACGTCTGAGAGGTGGTTCCGGCATACCCTGCAGGTGATTCTGGCTTGTCTGCCGAGTGGTGCTGGCGTAGCCATCAGGTGATTTTGGCGTGTCCAGCAGGTGGCTCCAGCGAGTAGAGCAGGTTGTTCCAGCGTACTCAGCAGGTGGTTCAGGCGGGTCTGGCAGGTGGTTCCGGTCTCTCTAGTAGGTGGTTCCGGCGTGTCCGGCACGTGCTTCTGGCACGTCTGAGAGCTGGTTCCGGCATGCCCGGCGGGTGATTCCATAGAGTCCGCCACGTGGTTCTGGCCTAGCTGACAGGTGATTTTGGCGTCCCCGGCAGGTGGTTACAGCGAGTTGAGCAGGAGGTTCCGGCATGCTCGGCAGTTGCATCCGGTGTCTCTGGCACGTGGTTCTGGCACGTCTGACATTTGGTTGCATCATGTCTGGCAGGTGATTCCGGAGTGTCCGGCAAGAGGTTCTGGTGTAGCCGGCAGGTGATTTTGGCATGTCCGGCAGGTGTTTCTGGCGAGCTGTTCAGGTGGTTCCGGTGTTCTTGGCAGGTGATTCTGGCGTGTCCAGCAGGTGGTTCCGGTCTGTCCGGTAATGGGTTCCGTCATGTGCCGCACGTGGTTCTGGCACGTCTGAGAGGTGGTTCCCGCATGCCCGGCAGGTGCTCCAGGAGAGTCCTACAAGTGGTTCTGGCCTAGCCCGCAGGTGATTTTGGCGTGTCCGGCAGGTGGTTCCGGCATGCTCGGCAGGTGGTTCAGGCATGTCTGGTAGGTGGTTCCGGTCTGTCCGCGAGGTGGTTCCGGCGTGTCAGGCACGTGGTTCCGGCATGTGTGACAGGTGGTTCTGGCATGTCCGGCAGGTGATTCTGGATTGTCCACCAAGTGGCTCTGGTGTAAGCAGCAGGTGATTCCGGAGTGTACGGCAAGTGGTTCTGGCATAGCTGGCTGGTGATTTTGGGGTGTCCAGCAGGTGGCTCCAGCGAGTCGAGCAAGTTGTTCCGGTGTGCTCAGCAGGTGGTTCAGGCAGGTCCGGCAGGTGTTTCTGGTCTGTCCAGTACGTGGTGCCGGCATGTCCGGCACGTGCTTCCAGTATGTTTGAGAGGTGGTTCCTACCTTCCCGGCGGGAGATTCCGGAGCGTCCGCCATGTGATTCTGGCCTACCTGGCAGGGGATTTTGGCGTCTCTGGCTGGTGGTTCCGGCGAGTCGAAGAGGAGGTTCCGGCGTGCTCGGCAGGTGCATCCGGTGTCTCTGGCACGTCATTCTGGCACGTTCGAGAGGTGGTTCCGGCATGCCTGACAGGTGATTCCGGAGTGTCCGACAAGGGGTTCTGGCACGTCTGAGAGGTGGTTCCGGCATACCCTGCAGGTGATTCTGGCTTGTCTGCCGAGTGGTGCTGGCGTAGCCATCAGGTGATTTTGGCGTGTCCAGCAGGTGGCTCCAGCGAGTAGAGCAGGTTGTTCCAGCGTACTCAGCAGGTGGTTCAGGCGGGTCTGGCAGGTGGTTCCGGTCTCTCTAGTAGGTGGTTCCGGCGTGTCCGGCACGTGCTTCTGGCACGTCTGAGAGCTGGTTCCGGCATGCCCGGCGGGTGATTCCATAGAGTCCGCCACGTGGTTCTGGCCTAGCTGACAGGTGATTTTGGCGTCCCCGGCAGGTGGTTACAGCGAGTTGAGCAGGAGGTTCCGGCATGCTCGGCAGTTGCATCCGGTGTCTCTGGCACGTGGTTCTGGCACGTCTGACATTTGGTTGCATCATGTCTGGCAGGTGATTCCGGAGTGTCCGGCAAGAGGTTCTGGTGTAGCCGGCAGGTGATTTTGGCATGTCCGGCAGGTGTTTCTGGCGAGCTGTTCAGGTGGTTCCGGTGTTCTTGGCAGGTGATTCTGGCGTGTCCAGCAGGTGGTTCCGGTCTGTCCGGTAATGGGTTCCGTCATGTGCCGCACGTGGTTCTGGCACGTCTGAGAGGTGGTTCCCGCATGCCCGGCAGGTGCTCCAGGAGAGTCCTACAAGTGGTTCTGGCCTAGCCCGCAGGTGATTTTGGCGTGTCCGGCAGGTGGTTCCGGCATGCTCGGCAGGTGGTTCAGGCATGTCTGGTAGGTGGTTCCGGTCTGTCCGCGAGGTGGTTCCGGCGTGTCAGGCACGTGGTTCCGGCATGTGTGACAGGTGGTTCTGGCATGTCCGGCAGGTGATTCTGGATTGTCCACCAAGTGGCTCTGGTGTAAGCAGCAGGTGATTCCGGAGTGTACGGCAAGTGGTTCTGGCATAGCTGGCTGGTGATTTTGGGGTGTCCAGCAGGTGGCTCCAGCGAGTCGAGCAAGTTGTTCCGGTGTGCTCAGCAGGTGGTTCAGGCAGGTCCGGCAGGTGTTTCTGGTCTGTCCAGTACGTGGTGCCGGCATGTCCGGCACGTGCTTCCAGTATGTTTGAGAGGTGGTTCCTACCTTCCCGGCGGGAGATTCCGGAGCGTCCGCCATGTGATTCTGGCCTACCTGGCAGGGATTTTGGCGTCTCTGGCTGGTGGTTCCGGCGAGTCGAAGAGGAGGTTCCGGCGTGCTCGGCAGGTGCATCCGGTGTCTCTGGCACGTCATTCTGGCACCTTCGAGAGGTGGTTCCGGCATGCCTGACAGGTGATTCCGGAGTGTCCGACAAGGGGTTCTGGCACGTCTGAGAGGTGGTTCCGGCATACCCTGCAGGTGATTCTGGCTTGTCTGCCGAGTGGTGCTGGCGTAGCCATCAGGTGATTTTGGCGTGTCCAGCAGGTGGCTCCAGCGAGTAGAGCAGGTTGTTCCAGCGTACTCAGCAGGTGGTTCAGGCGGGTCTGGCAGGTGGTTCCGGTCTCTCTAGTAGGTGGTTCCGGCGTGTCCGGCACGTGCTTCTGGCACGTCTGAGAGCTGGTTCCGGCATGCCCGGCGGGTGATTCCATAGAGTCCGCCACGTGGTTCTGGCCTAGCTGACAGGTGATTTTGGCGTCCCCGGCAGGTGGTTACAGCGAGTTGAGCAGGAGGTTCCGGCATGCTCGGCAGTTGCATCCGGTGTCTCTGGCACGTGGTTCTGGCACGTCTGACATTTGGTTGCATCATGTCTGGCAGGTGATTCCGGAGTGTCCGGCAAGAGGTTCTGGTGTAGCCGGCAGGTGATTTTGGCATGTCCGGCAGGTGTTTCTGGCGAGCTGTTCAGGTGGTTCCGGTGTTCTTGGCAGGTGATTCTGGCGTGTCCAGCAGGTGGTTCCGGTCTGTCCGGTAATGGGTTCCGTCATGTGCCGCACGTGGTTCTGGCACGTCTGAGAGGTGGTTCCCGCATGCCCGGCAGGTGCTCCAGGAGAGTCCTACAAGTGGTTCTGGCCTAGCGCGCAGGTGATTTTGGCGTGTCCGGCAGGTGGTTCCGGCATGCTCGGCAGGTGGTTCAGGCATGTCTGGTAGGTGGTTCCGGTCTGTCCGCGAGGTGGTTCCGGCGTGTCAGGCACGTGGTTCCGGCATGTGTGACAGGTGGTTCTGGCATGTCCGGCAGGTGATTCTGGATTGTCCACCAAGTGGCTCTGGTGTAAGCAGCAGGTGATTCCGGAGTGTACGGCAAGTGGTTCTGGCATAGCTGGCTGGTGATTTTGGGGTGTCCAGCAGGTGGCTCCAGCGAGTCGAGCAAGTTGTTCCGGTGTGCTCAGCAGGTGGTTCAGGCAGGTCCGGCAGGTGTTTCTGGTCTGTCCAGTACGTGGTGCCGGCATGTCCGGCACGTGCTTCCAGTATGTTTGAGAGGTGGTTCCTACCTTCCCGGCGGGAGATTCCGGAGCGTCCGCCATGTGATTCTGGCCTACCTGGCAGGGGATTTTGGCGTCTCTGGCTGGTGGTTCCGGCGAGTCGAAGAGGAGGTTCCGGCGTGCTCGGCAGGTGCATCCGGTGTCTCTGGCACGTCATTCTGGCACGTTCGAGAGGTGGTTCCGGCATGCCTGACAGGTGATTCCGGAGTGTCCGACAAGGGGTTCTGGCACGTCTGAGAGGTGGTTCCGGCATACCCTGCAGGTGATTCTGGCTTGTCTGCCGAGTGGTGCTGGCGTAGCCATCAGGTGATTTTGGCGTGTCCAGCAGGTGGCTCCAGCGAGTAGAGCAGGTTGTTCCAGCGTACTCAGCAGGTGGTTCAGGCGGGTCTGGCAGGTGGTTCCGGTCTCTCTAGTAGGTGGTTCCGGCGTGTCCGGCACGTGCTTCTGGCACGTCTGAGAGCTGGTTCCGGCATGCCCGGCGGGTGATTCCATAGAGTCCGCCACGTGGTTCTGGCCTAGCTGACAGGTGATTTTGGCGTCCCCGGCAGGTGGTTACAGCGAGTTGAGCAGGAGGTTCCGGCATGCTCGGCAGTTGCATCCGGTGTCTCTGGCACGTGGTTCTGGCACGTCTGACATTTGGTTGCATCATGTCTGGCAGGTGATTCCGGAGTGTCCGGCAAGAGGTTCTGGTGTAGCCGGCAGGTGATTTTGGCATGTCCGGCAGGTGTTTCTGGCGAGCTGTTCAGGTGGTTCCGGTGTTCTTGGCAGGTGATTCTGGCGTGTCCAGCAGGTGGTTCCGGTCTGTCCGGTAATGGGTTCCGTCATGTGCCGCACGTGGTTCTGGCACGTCTGAGAGGTGGTTCCCGCATGCCCGGCAGGTGCTCCAGGAGAGTCCTACAAGTGGTTCTGGCCTAGCCCGCAGGTGATTTTGGCGTGTCCGGCAGGTGGTTCCGGCATGCTCGGCAGGTGGTTCAGGCATGTCTGGTAGGTGGTTCCGGTCTGTCCGCGAGGTGGTTCCGGCGTGTCAGGCACGTGGTTCCGGCATGTGTGACAGGTGGTTCTGGCATGTCCGGCAGGTGATTCTGGATTGTCCACCAAGTGGCTCTGGTGTAAGCAGCAGGTGATTCCGGAGTGTACGGCAAGTGGTTCTGGCATAGCTGGCTGGTGATTTTGGGGTGTCCAGCAGGTGGCTCCAGCGAGTCGAGCAAGTTGTTCCGGTGTGCTCAGCAGGTGGTTCAGGCAGGTCCGGCAGGTGTTTCTGGTCTGTCCAGTACGTGGTGCCAGGCATGTCCGGCACGTGCTTCCAGTATGTTTGAGAGGTGGTTCCTACCTTCCCGGCGGGAGATTCCGGAGCGTCCGCCATGTGATTCTGGCCTACCTGGCAGGGGATTTTGGCGTCTCTGGCTGGTGGTTCCG
>NW_027225422.1:0-34356 GCF_041296235.1 Equus asinus | reverse complement strand
CAGGTGTTTCTGGTCTGTCCAGTACGTGGTGCCGGCATGTCCGGCACGTGCTTCCAGTATGTTTGAGAGGTGGTTCCTACCTTCCCGGCGGGAGATTCCGGAGCGTCCGCCATGTGATTCTGGCCTACCTGGCAGGGGATTTTGGCGTCTCTGGCTGGTGGTTCCGGCGAGTCGAAGAGGAGGTTCCGGCGTGCTCGGCAGGTGCATCCGGTGTCTCTGGCACGTCATTCTGGCACGTTCGAGAGGTGGTTCCGGCATGACGTCTGAGAGGTGGTTCCGGCATACCCTGCAGGTGATTCTGGCTTGTCTGCCGAGTGGTGCTGGCGTAGCCATCAGGTGATTTTGGCGTGTCCAGCAGGTGGCTCCAGCGAGTAGAGCAGGTTGTTCCAGCGTACTCAGCAGGTGGTTCAGGCGGGTCTGGCAGGTGGTTCCGGTCTCTCTAGTAGGTGGTTCCGGCGTGTCCGGCACGTGCTTCTGGCACGTCTGAGAGCTGGTTCCGGCATGCCCGGCGGGTGATTCCATAGAGTCCGCCACGTGGTTCTGGCCTAGCTGACAGGTGATTTTGGCGTCCCCGGCAGGTGGTTACAGCGAGTTGAGCAGGAGGTTCCGGCATGCTCGGCAGTTGCATCCGGTGTCTCTGGCACGTGGTTCTGGCACGTCTGACATTTGGTTGCATCATGTCTGGCAGGTGATTCCGGAGTGTCCGGCAAGAGGTTCTGGTGTAGCCGGCAGGTGATTTTGGCATGTCCGGCAGGTGTTTCTGGCGAGCTGTTCAGGTGGTTCCGGTGTTCTTGGCAGGTGATTCTGGCGTGTCCAGCAGGTGGTTCCGGTCTGTCCGGTAATGGGTTCCGTCATGTGCCGCACGTGGTTCTGGCACGTCTGAGAGGTGGTTCCCGCATGCCCGGCAGGTGCTCCAGGAGAGTCCTACAAGTGGTTCTGGCCTAGCCCGCAGGTGATTTTGGCGTGTCCGGCAGGTGGTTCCGGCATGCTCGGCAGGTGGTTCAGGCATGTCTGGTAGGTGGTTCCGGTCTGTCCGCGAGGTGGTTCCGGCGTGTCAGGCACGTGGTTCCGGCATGTGTGACAGGTGGTTCTGGCATGTCCGGCAGGTGATTCTGGATTGTCCACCAAGTGGCTCTGGTGTAACCAGCAGGTGATTCCGGAGTGTACGGCAAGTGGTTCTGGCATAGCTGGCTGGTGATTTTGGGGTGTCCAGCAGGTGGCTCCAGCGAGTCGAGCAAGTTGTTCCGGTGTGCTCAGCAGGTGGTTCAGGCAGGTCCGGCAGGTGTTTCTGGTCTGTCCAGTACGTGGTGCCGGCATGTCCGGCACGTGCTTCCAGTATGTTTGAGAGGTGGTTCCTACCTTCCCGGCGGGAGATTCCGGAGCGTCCGCCATGTGATTCTGGCCTACCTGGCAGGGGATTTTGGCGTCTCTGGCTGGTGGTTCCGGCGAGTCGAAGAGGAGGTTCCGGCGTGCTCGGCAGGTGCATCCGGTGTCTCTGGCACGTCATTCTGGCACGTTCGAGAGGTGGTTCCGGCATGCCTGACAGGTGATTCCGGAGTGTCCGACAAGGGGTTCTGGCACGTCTGAGAGGTGGTTCCGGCATACCCTGCAGGTGATTCTGGCTTGTCTGCCGAGTGGTGCTGGCGTAGCCATCAGGTGATTTTGGCGTGTCCAGCAGGTGGCTCCAGCGAGTAGAGCAGGTTGTTCCAGCGTACTCAGCAGGTGGTTCAGGCGGGTCTGGCAGGTGGTTCCGGTCTCTCTAGTAGGTGGTTCCGGCGTGTCCGGCACGTGCTTCTGGCACGTCTGAGAGCTGGTTCCGGCATGCCCGGCGGGTGATTCCATAGAGTCCGCCACGTGGTTCTGGCCTAGCTGACAGGTGATTTTGGCGTCCCCGGCAGGTGGTTACAGCGAGTTGAGCAGGAGGTTCCGGCATGCTCGGCAGTTGCATCCGGTGTCTCTGGCACGTGGTTCTGGCACGTCTGACATTTGGTTGCATCATGTCTGGCAGGTGATTCCGGAGTGTCCGGCAAGAGGTTCTGGTGTAGCCGGCAGGTGATTTTGGCATGTCCGGCAGGTGTTTCTGGCGAGCTGTTCAGGTGGTTCCGGTGTTCTTGGCAGGTGATTCTGGCGTGTCCAGCAGGTGGTTCCGGTCTGTCCGGTAATGGGTTCCGTCATGTGCCGCACGTGGTTCTGGCACGTCTGAGAGGTGGTTCCCGCATGCCCGGCAGGTGCTCCAGGAGAGTCCTACAAGTGGTTCTGGCCTAGCCCGCAGGTGATTTTGGCGTGTCCGGCAGGTGGTTCCGGCATGCTCGGCAGGTGGTTCAGGCATGTCTGGTAGGTGGTTCCGGTCTGTCCGCGAGGTGGTTCCGGCGTGTCAGGCACGTGGTTCCGGCATGTGTGACAGGTGGTTCTGGCATGTCCGGCAGGTGATTCTGGATTGTCCACCAAGTGGCTCTGGTGTAACCAGCAGGTGATTCCGGAGTGTACGGCAAGTGGTTCTGGCATAGCTGGCTGGTGATTTTGGGGTGTCCAGCAGGTGGCTCCAGCGAGTCGAGCAAGTTGTTCCGGTGTGCTCAGCAGGTGGTTCAGGCAGGTCCGGCAGGTGTTTCTGGTCTGTCCAGTACGTGGTGCCGGCATGTCCGGCACGTGCTTCCAGTATGTTTGAGAGGTGGTTCCTACCTTCCCGGCGGGAGATTCCGGAGCGTCCGCCATGTGATTCTGGCCTACCTGGCAGGGGATTTTGGCGTCTCTGGCTGGTGGTTCCGGCGAGTCGAAGAGGAGGTTCCGGCGTGCTCGGCAGGTGCATCCGGTGTCTCTGGCACGTCATTCTGGCACGTTCGAGAGGTGGTTCCGGCATGCCTGACAGGTGATTCCGGAGTGTCCGACAAGGGGTTCTGGCACGTCTGAGAGGTGGTTCCGGCATACCCTGCAGGTGATTCTGGCTTGTCTGCCGAGTGGTGCTGGCGTAGCCATCAGGTGATTTTGGCGTGTCCAGCAGGTGGCTCCAGCGAGTAGAGCAGGTTGTTCCAGCGTACTCAGCAGGTGGTTCAGGCGGGTCTGGCAGGTGGTTCCGGTCTCTCTAGTAGGTGGTTCCGGCGTGTCCGGCACGTGCTTCTGGCACGTCTGAGAGCTGGTTCCGGCATGCCCGGCGGGTGATTCCATAGAGTCCGCCACGTGGTTCTGGCCTAGCTGACAGGTGATTTTGGCGTCCCCGGCAGGTGGTTACAGCGAGTTGAGCAGGAGGTTCCGGCATGCTCGGCAGTTGCATCCGGTGTCTCTGGCACGTGGTTCTGGCACGTCTGACATTTGGTTGCATCATGTCTGGCAGGTGATTCCGGAGTGTCCGGCAAGAGGTTCTGGTGTAGCCGGCAGGTGATTTTGGCATGTCCGGCAGGTGTTTCTGGCGAGCTGTTCAGGTGGTTCCGGTGTTCTTGGCAGGTGATTCTGGCGTGTCCAGCAGGTGGTTCCGGTCTGTCCGGTAATGGGTTCCGTCATGTGCCGCACGTGGTTCTGGCACGTCTGAGAGGTGGTTCCCGCATGCCCGGCAGGTGCTCCAGGAGAGTCCTACAAGTGGTTCTGGCCTAGCCCGCAGGTGATTTTGGCGTGTCCGGCAGGTGGTTCCGGCATGCTCGGCAGGTGGTTCAGGCATGTCTGGTAGGTGGTTCCGGTCTGTCCGCGAGGTGGTTCCGGCGTGTCAGGCACGTGGTTCCGGCATGTGTGACAGGTGGTTCTGGCATGTCCGGCAGGTGATTCTGGATTGTCCACCAAGTGGCTCTGGTGTAACCAGCAGGTGATTCCGGAGTGTACGGCAAGTGGTTCTGGCATAGCTGGCTGGTGATTTTGGGGGTGTCCAGCAGGTGGCTCCAGCGAGTCGAGCAAGTTGTTCCGGTGTGCTCAGCAGGTGGTTCAGGCAGGTCCGGCAGGTGTTTCTGGTCTGTCCAGTACGTGGTGCCGGCATGTCCGGCACGTGCTTCCAGTATGTTTGAGAGGTGGTTCCTACCTTCCCGGCGGGAGATTCCGGAGCGTCCGCCATGTGATTCTGGCCTACCTGGCAGGGGATTTTGGCGTCTCTGGCTGGTGGTTCCGGCGAGTCGAAGAGGAGGTTCCGGCGTGCTCGGCAGGTGCATCCGGTGTCTCTGGCACGTCATTCTGGCACGTTCGAGAGGTGGTTCCGGCATGCCTGACAGGTGATTCCGGAGTGTCCGACAAGGGGTTCTGGCACGTCTGAGAGGTGGTTCCGGCATACCCTGCAGGTGATTCTGGCTTGTCTGCCGAGTGGTGCTGGCGTAGCCATCAGGTGATTTTGGCGTGTCCAGCAGGTGGCTCCAGCGAGTAGAGCAGGTTGTTCCAGCGTACTCAGCAGGTGGTTCAGGCGGGTCTGGCAGGTGGTTCCGGTCTCTCTAGTAGGTGGTTCCGGCGTGTCCGGCACGTGCTTCTGGCACGTCTGAGAGCTGGTTCCGGCATGCCCGGCGGGTGATTCCATAGAGTCCGCCACGTGGTTCTGGCCTAGCTGACAGGTGATTTTGGCGTCCCCGGCAGGTGGTTACAGCGAGTTGAGCAGGAGGTTCCGGCATGCTCGGCAGTTGCATCCGGTGTCTCTGGCACGTGGTTCTGGCACGTCTGACATTTGGTTGCATCATGTCTGGCAGGTGATTCCGGAGTGTCCGGCAAGAGGTTCTGGTGTAGCCGGCAGGTGATTTTGGCATGTCCGGCAGGTGTTTCTGGCGAGCTGTTCAGGTGGTTCCGGTGTTCTTGGCAGGTGATTCTGGCGTGTCCAGCAGGTGGTTCCGGTCTGTCCGGTAATGGGTTCCGTCATGTGCCGCACGTGGTTCTGGCACGTCTGAGAGGTGGTTCCCGCATGCCCGGCAGGTGCTCCAGGAGAGTCCTACAAGTGGTTCTGGCCTAGCCCGCAGGTGATTTTGGCGTGTCCGGCAGGTGGTTCCGGCATGCTCGGCAGGTGGTTCAGGCATGTCTGGTAGGTGGTTCCGGTCTGTCCGCGAGGTGGTTCCGGCGTGTCAGGCACGTGGTTCCGGCATGTGTGACAGGTGGTTCTGGCATGTCCGGCAGGTGATTCTGGATTGTCCACCAAGTGGCTCTGGTGTAACCAGCAGGTGATTCCGGAGTGTACGGCAAGTGGTTCTGGCATAGCTGGCTGGTGATTTTGGGGTGTCCAGCAGGTGGCTCCAGCGAGTCGAGCAAGTTGTTCCGGTGTGCTCAGCAGGTGGTTCAGGCAGGTCCGGCAGGTGTTTCTGGTCTGTCCAGTACGTGGTGCCGGCATGTCCGGCACGTGCTTCCAGTATGTTTGAGAGGTGGTTCCTACCTTCCCGGCGGGAGATTCCGGAGCGTCCGCCATGTGATTCTGGCCTACCTGGCAGGGGATTTTGGCGTCTCTGGCTGGTGGTTCCGGCGAGTCGAAGAGGAGGTTCCGGCGTGCTCGGCAGGTGCATCCGGTGTCTCTGGCACGTCATTCTGGCACGTTCGAGAGGTGGTTCCGGCATGCCTGACAGGTGATTCCGGAGTGTCCGACAAGGGGTTCTGGCACGTCTGAGAGGTGGTTCCGGCATACCCTGCAGGTGATTCTGGCTTGTCTGCCGAGTGGTGCTGGCGTAGCCATCAGGTGATTTTGGCGTGTCCAGCAGGTGGCTCCAGCGAGTAGAGCAGGTTGTTCCAGCGTACTCAGCAGGTGGTTCAGGCGGGTCTGGCAGGTGGTTCCGGTCTCTCTAGTAGGTGGTTCCGGCGTGTCCGGCACGTGCTTCTGGCACGTCTGAGAGCTGGTTCCGGCATGCCCGGCGGGTGATTCCATAGAGTCCGCCACGTGGTTCTGGCCTAGCTGACAGGTGATTTTGGCGTCCCCGGCAGGTGGTTACAGCGAGTTGAGCAGGAGGTTCCGGCATGCTCGGCAGTTGCATCCGGTGTCTCTGGCACGTGGTTCTGGCACGTCTGACATTTGGTTGCATCATGTCTGGCAGGTGATTCCGGAGTGTCCGGCAAGAGGTTCTGGTGTAGCCGGCAGGTGATTTTGGCATGTCCGGCAGGTGTTTCTGGCGAGCTGTTCAGGTGGTTCCGGTGTTCTTGGCAGGTGATTCTGGCGTGTCCAGCAGGTGGTTCCGGTCTGTCCGGTAATGGGTTCCGTCATGTGCCGCACGTGGTTCTGGCACGTCTGAGAGGTGGTTCCCGCATGCCCGGCAGGTGCTCCAGGAGAGTCCTACAAGTGGTTCTGGCCTAGCCCGCAGGTGATTTTGGCGTGTCCGGCAGGTGGTTCCGGCATGCTCGGCAGGTGGTTCAGGCATGTCTGGTAGGTGGTTCCGGTCTGTCCGCGAGGTGGTTCCGGCGTGTCAGGCACGTGGTTCCGGCATGTGTGACAGGTGGTTCTGGCATGTCCGGCAGGTGATTCTGGATTGTCCACCAAGTGGCTCTGGTGTAACCAGCAGGTGATTCCGGAGTGTACGGCAAGTGGTTCTGGCATAGCTGGCTGGTGATTTTGGGGTGTCCAGCAGGTGGCTCCAGCGAGTCGAGCAAGTTGTTCCGGTGTGCTCAGCAGGTGGTTCAGGCAGGTCCGGCAGGTGTTTCTGGTCTGTCCAGTACGTGGTGCCGGCATGTCCGGCACGTGCTTCCAGTATGTTTGAGAGGTGGTTCCTACCTTCCCGGCGGGAGATTCCGGAGCGTCCGCCATGTGATTCTGGCCTACCTGGCAGGGGATTTTGGCGTCTCTGGCTGGTGGTTCCGGCGAGTCGAAGAGGAGGTTCCGGCGTGCTCGGCAGGTGCATCCGGTGTCTCTGGCACGTCATTCTGGCACGTTCGAGAGGTGGTTCCGGCATGCCTGACAGGTGATTCCGGAGTGTCCGACAAGGGGTTCTGGCACGTCTGAGAGGTGGTTCCGGCATACCCTGCAGGTGATTCTGGCTTGTCTGCCGAGTGGTGCTGGCGTAGCCATCAGGTGATTTTGGCGTGTCCAGCAGGTGGCTCCAGCGAGTAGAGCAGGTTGTTCCAGCGTACTCAGCAGGTGGTTCAGGCGGGTCTGGCAGGTGGTTCCGGTCTCTCTAGTAGGTGGTTCCGGCGTGTCCGGCACGTGCTTCTGGCACGTCTGAGAGCTGGTTCCGGCATGCCCGGCGGGTGATTCCATAGAGTCCGCCACGTGGTTCTGGCCTAGCTGACAGGTGATTTTGGCGTCCCCGGCAGGTGGTTACAGCGAGTTGAGCAGGAGGTTCCGGCATGCTCGGCAGTTGCATCCGGTGTCTCTGGCACGTGGTTCTGGCACGTCTGACATTTGGTTGCATCATGTCTGGCAGGTGATTCCGGAGTGTCCGGCAAGAGGTTCTGGTGTAGCCGGCAGGTGATTTTGGCATGTCCGGCAGGTGTTTCTGGCGAGCTGTTCAGGTGGTTCCGGTGTTCTTGGCAGGTGATTCTGGCGTGTCCAGCAGGTGGTTCCGGTCTGTCCGGTAATGGGTTCCGTCATGTGCCGCACGTGGTTCTGGCACGTCTGAGAGGTGGTTCCCGCATGCCCGGCAGGTGCTCCAGGAGAGTCCTACAAGTGGTTCTGGCCTAGCCCGCAGGTGATTTTGGCGTGTCCGGCAGGTGGTTCCGGCATGCTCGGCAGGTGGTTCAGGCATGTCTGGTAGGTGGTTCCGGTCTGTCCGCGAGGTGGTTCCGGCGTGTCAGGCACGTGGTTCCGGCATGTGTGACAGGTGGTTCTGGCATGTCCGGCAGGTGATTCTGGATTGTCCACCAAGTGGCTCTGGTGTAACCAGCAGGTGATTCCGGAGTGTACGGCAAGTGGTTCTGGCATAGCTGGCTGGTGATTTTGGGGTGTCCAGCAGGTGGCTCCAGCGAGTCGAGCAAGTTGTTCCGGTGTGCTCAGCAGGTGGTTCAGGCAGGTCCGGCAGGTGTTTCTGGTCTGTCCAGTACGTGGTGCCGGCATGTCCGGCACGTGCTTCCAGTATGTTTGAGAGGTGGTTCCTACCTTCCCGGCGGGAGATTCCGGAGCGTCCGCCATGTGATTCTGGCCTACCTGGCAGGGGATTTTGGCGTCTCTGGCTGGTGGTTCCGGCGAGTCGAAGAGGAGGTTCCGGCGTGCTCGGCAGGTGCATCCGGTGTCTCTGGCACGTCATTCTGGCACGTTCGAGAGGTGGTTCCGGCATGCCTGACAGGTGATTCCGGAGTGTCCGACAAGGGGTTCTGGCACGTCTGAGAGGTGGTTCCGGCATACCCTGCAGGTGATTCTGGCTTGTCTGCCGAGTGGTGCTGGCGTAGCCATCAGGTGATTTTGGCGTGTCCAGCAGGTGGCTCCAGCGAGTAGAGCAGGTTGTTCCAGCGTACTCAGCAGGTGGTTCAGGCGGGTCTGGCAGGTGGTTCCGGTCTCTCTAGTAGGTGGTTCCGGCGTGTCCGGCACGTGCTTCTGGCACGTCTGAGAGCTGGTTCCGGCATGCCCGGCGGGTGATTCCATAGAGTCCGCCACGTGGTTCTGGCCTAGCTGACAGGTGATTTTGGCGTCCCCGGCAGGTGGTTACAGCGAGTTGAGCAGGAGGTTCCGGCATGCTCGGCAGTTGCATCCGGTGTCTCTGGCACGTGGTTCTGGCACGTCTGACATTTGGTTGCATCATGTCTGGCAGGTGATTCCGGAGTGTCCGGCAAGAGGTTCTGGTGTAGCCGGCAGGTGATTTTGGCATGTCCGGCAGGTGTTTCTGGCGAGCTGTTCAGGTGGTTCCGGTGTTCTTGGCAGGTGATTCTGGCGTGTCCAGCAGGTGGTTCCGGTCTGTCCGGTAATGGGTTCCGTCATGTGCCGCACGTGGTTCTGGCACGTCTGAGAGGTGGTTCCCGCATGCCCGGCAGGTGCTCCAGGAGAGTCCTACAAGTGGTTCTGGCCTAGCCCGCAGGTGATTTTGGCGTGTCCGGCAGGTGGTTCCGGCATGCTCGGCAGGTGGTTCAGGCATGTCTGGTAGGTGGTTCCGGTCTGTCCGCGAGGTGGTTCCGGCGTGTCAGGCACGTGGTTCCGGCATGTGTGACAGGTGGTTCTGGCATGTCCGGCAGGTGATTCTGGATTGTCCACCAAGTGGCTCTGGTGTAACCAGCAGGTGATTCCGGAGTGTACGGCAAGTGGTTCTGGCATAGCTGGCTGGTGATTTTGGGGTGTCCAGCAGGTGGCTCCAGCGAGTCGAGCAAGTTGTTCCGGTGTGCTCAGCAGGTGGTTCAGGCAGGTCCGGCAGGTGTTTCTGGTCTGTCCAGTACGTGGTGCCGGCATGTCCGGCACGTGCTTCCAGTATGTTTGAGAGGTGGTTCCTACCTTCCCGGCGGGAGATTCCGGAGCGTCCGCCATGTGATTCTGGCCTACCTGGCAGGGGATTTTGGCGTCTCTGGCTGGTGGTTCCGGCGAGTCGAAGAGGAGGTTCCGGCGTGCTCGGCAGGTGCATCCGGTGTCTCTGGCACGTCATTCTGGCACGTTCGAGAGGTGGTTCCGGCATGCCTGACAGGTGATTCCGGAGTGTCCGACAAGGGGTTCTGGCACGTCTGAGAGGTGGTTCCGGCATACCCTGCAGGTGATTCTGGCTTGTCTGCCGAGTGGTGCTGGCGTAGCCATCAGGTGATTTTGGCGTGTCCAGCAGGTGGCTCCAGCGAGTAGAGCAGGTTGTTCCAGCGTACTCAGCAGGTGGTTCAGGCGGGTCTGGCAGGTGGTTCCGGTCTCTCTAGTAGGTGGTTCCGGCGTGTCCGGCACGTGCTTCTGGCACGTCTGAGAGCTGGTTCCGGCATGCCCGGCGGGGTGATTCCATAGAGTCCGCCACGTGGTTCTGGCCTAGCTGACAGGTGATTTTGGCGTCCCCGGCAGGTGGTTACAGCGAGTTGAGCAGGAGGTTCCGGCATGCTCGGCAGTTGCATCCGGTGTCTCTGGCACGTGGTTCTGGCACGTCTGACATTTGGTTGCATCATGTCTGGCAGGTGATTCCGGAGTGTCCGGCAAGAGGTTCTGGTGTAGCCGGCAGGTGATTTTGGCATGTCCGGCAGGTGTTTCTGGCGAGCTGTTCAGGTGGTTCCGGTGTTCTTGGCAGGTGATTCTGGCGTGTCCAGCAGGTGGTTCCGGTCTGTCCGGTAATGGGTTCCGTCATGTGCCGCACGTGGTTCTGGCACGTCTGAGAGGTGGTTCCCGCATGCCCGGCAGGTGCTCCAGGAGAGTCCTACAAGTGGTTCTGGCCTAGCCCGCAGGTGATTTTGGCGTGTCCGGCAGGTGGTTCCGGCATGCTCGGCAGGTGGTTCAGGCATGTCTGGTAGGTGGTTCCGGTCTGTCCGCGAGGTGGTTCCGGCGTGTCAGGCACGTGGTTCCGGCATGTGTGACAGGTGGTTCTGGCATGTCCGGCAGGTGATTCTGGATTGTCCACCAAGTGGCTCTGGTGTAACCAGCAGGTGATTCCGGAGTGTACGGCAAGTGGTTCTGGCATAGCTGGCTGGTGATTTTGGGGTGTCCAGCAGGTGGCTCCAGCGAGTCGAGCAAGTTGTTCCGGTGTGCTCAGCAGGTGGTTCAGGCAGGTCCGGCAGGTGTTTCTGGTCTGTCCAGTACGTGGTGCCGGCATGTCCGGCACGTGCTTCCAGTATGTTTGAGAGGTGGTTCCTACCTTCCCGGCGGGAGATTCCGGAGCGTCCGCCATGTGATTCTGGCCTACCTGGCAGGGGATTTTGGCGTCTCTGGCTGGTGGTTCCGGCGAGTCGAACAGGAGGTTCCGGCGTGCTCGGCAGGTGCATCCGGTGTCTCTGGCACGTCATTCTGGCACGTTCGAGAGGTGGTTCCGGCATGCCTGACAGGTGATTCCGGAGTGTCCGACAAGGGTTCTGGCACGTCTGAGAGGTGGTTCCGGCATACCCTGCAGGTGATTCTGGCTTGTCTGCCGAGTGGTGCTGGCGTAGCCATCAGGTGATTTTGGCGTGTCCAGCAGGTGGCTCCAGCGAGTAGAGCAGGTTGTTCCAGCGTACTCAGCAGGTGGTTCAGGCGGGTCTGGCAGGTGGTTCCGGTCTCTCTAGTAGGTGGTTCCGGCGTGTCCGGCACGTGCTTCTGGCACGTCTGAGAGCTGGTTCCGGCATGCCCGGCGGGTGATTCCATAGAGTCCGCCACGTGGTTCTGGCCTAGCTGACAGGTGATTTTGGCGTCCCCGGCAGGTGGTTACAGCGAGTTGAGCAGGAGGTTCCGGCATGCTCGGCAGTTGCATCCGGTGTCTCTGGCACGTGGTTCTGGCACGTCTGACATTTGGTTGCATCATGTCTGGCAGGTGATTCCGGAGTGTCCGGCAAGAGGTTCTGGTGTAGCCGGCAGGTGATTTTGGCATGTCCGGCAGGTGTTTCTGGCGAGCTGTTCAGGTGGTTCCGGTGTTCTTGGCAGGTGATTCTGGCGTGTCCAGCAGGTGGTTCCGGTCTGTCCGGTAATGGGTTCCGTCATGTGCCGCACGTGGTTCTGGCACGTCTGAGAGGTGGTTCCCGCATGCCCGGCAGGTGCTCCAGGAGAGTCCTACAAGTGGTTCTGGCCTAGCCCGCAGGTGATTTTGGCGTGTCCGGCAGGTGGTTCCGGCATGCTCGGCAGGTGGTTCAGGCATGTCTGGTAGGTGGTTCCGGTCTGTCCGCGAGGTGGTTCCGGCGTGTCAGGCACGTGGTTCCGGCATGTGTGACAGGTGGTTCTGGCATGTCCGGCAGGTGATTCTGGATTGTCCACCAAGTGGCTCTGGTGTAAGCAGCAGGTGATTCCGGAGTGTACGGCAAGTGGTTCTGGCATAGCTGGCTGGTGATTTTGGGGTGTCCAGCAGGTGGCTCCAGCGAGTCGAGCAAGTTGTTCCGGTGTGCTCAGCAGGTGGTTCAGGCAGGTCCGGCAGGTGTTTCTGGTCTGTCCAGTACGTGGTGCCGGCATGTCCGGCACGTGCTTCCAGTATGTTTGAGAGGTGGTTCCTACCTTCCCGGCGGGAGATTCCGGAGCGTCCGCCATGTGATTCTGGCCTACCTGGCAGGGGATTTTGGCGTCTCTGGCTGGTGGTTCCGGCGAGTCGAACAGGAGGTTCCGGCGTGCTCGGCAGGTGCATCCGGTGTCTCTGGCACGTCATTCTGGCACGTTCGAGAGGTGGTTCCGGCATGCCTGACAGGTGATTCCGGAGTGTCCGACAAGGGGTTCTGGCACGTCTGAGAGGTGGTTCCGGCATACCCTGCAGGTGATTCTGGCTTGTCTGCCGAGTGGTGCTGGCGTAGCCATCAGGTGATTTTGGCGTGTCCAGCAGGTGGCTCCAGCGAGTAGAGCAGGTTGTTCCAGCGTACTCAGCAGGTGGTTCAGGCGGGTCTGGCAGGTGGTTCCGGTCTCTCTAGTAGGTGGTTCCGGCGTGTCCGGCACGTGCTTCTGGCACGTCTGAGAGCTGGTTCCGGCATGCCCGGCGGGTGATTCCATAGAGTCCGCCACGTGGTTCTGGCCTAGCTGACAGGTGATTTTGGCGTCCCCGGCAGGTGGTTACAGCGAGTTGAGCAGGAGGTTCCGGCATGCTCGGCAGTTGCATCCGGTGTCTCTGGCACGTGGTTCTGGCACGTCTGACATTTGGTTGCATCATGTCTGGCAGGTGATTCCGGAGTGTCCGGCAAGAGGTTCTGGTGTAGCCGGCAGGTGATTTTGGCATGTCCGGCAGGTGTTTCTGGCGAGCTGTTCAGGTGGTTCCGGTGTTCTTGGCAGGTGATTCTGGCGTGTCCAGCAGGTGGTTCCGGTCTGTCCGGTAATGGGTTCCGTCATGTGCCGCACGTGGTTCTGGCACGTCTGAGAGGTGGTTCCCGCATGCCCGGCAGGTGCTCCAGGAGAGTCCTACAAGTGGTTCTGGCCTAGCCCGCAGGTGATTTTGGCGTGTCCGGCAGGTGGTTCCGGCATGCTCGGCAGGTGGTTCAGGCATGTCTGGTAGGTGGTTCCGGTCTGTCCGCGAGGTGGTTCCGGCGTGTCAGGCACGTGGTTCCGGCATGTGTGACAGGTGGTTCTGGCATGTCCGGCAGGTGATTCTGGATTGTCCACCAAGTGGCTCTGGTGTAAGCAGCAGGTGATTCCGGAGTGTACGGCAAGTGGTTCTGGCATAGCTGGCTGGTGATTTTGGGGTGTCCAGCAGGTGGCTCCAGCGAGTCGAGCAAGTTGTTCCGGTGTGCTCAGCAGGTGGTTCAGGCAGGTCCGGCAGGTGTTTCTGGTCTGTCCAGTACGTGGTGCCGGCATGTCCGGCACGTGCTTCCAGTATGTTTGAGAGGTGGTTCCTACCTTCCCGGCGGGAGATTCCGGAGCGTCCGCCATGTGATTCTGGCCTACCTGGCAGGGGATTTTGGCGTCTCTGGCTGGTGGTTCCGGCGAGTCGAACAGGAGGTTCCGGCGTGCTCGGCAGGTGCATCCGGTGTCTCTGGCACGTCATTCTGGCACGTTCGAGAGGTGGTTCCGGCATGCCTGACAGGTGATTCCGGAGTGTCCGACAAGGGGTTCTGGCACGTCTGAGAGGTGGTTCCGGCATACCCTGCAGGTGATTCTGGCTTGTCTGCCGAGTGGTGCTGGCGTAGCCATCAGGTGATTTTGGCGTGTCCAGCAGGTGGCTCCAGCGAGTAGAGCAGGTTGTTCCAGCGTACTCAGCAGGTGGTTCAGGCGGGTCTGGCAGGTGGTTCCGGTCTCTCTAGTAGGTGGTTCCGGCGTGTCCGGCACGTGCTTCTGGCACGTCTGAGAGCTGGTTCCGGCATGCCCGGCGGGTGATTCCATAGAGTCCGCCACGTGGTTCTGGCCTAGCTGACAGGTGATTTTGGCGTCCCCGGCAGGTGGTTACAGCGAGTTGAGCAGGAGGTTCCGGCATGCTCGGCAGTTGCATCCGGTGTCTCTGGCACGTGGTTCTGGCACGTCTGACATTTGGTTGCATCATGTCTGGCAGGTGATTCCGGAGTGTCCGGCAAGAGGTTCTGGTGTAGCCGGCAGGTGATTTTGGCATGTCCGGCAGGTGTTTCTGGCGAGCTGTTCAGGTGGTTCCGGTGTTCTTGGCAGGTGATTCTGGCGTGTCCAGCAGGTGGTTCCGGTCTGTCCGGTAATGGGTTCCGTCATGTGCCGCACGTGGTTCTGGCACGTCTGAGAGGTGGTTCCCGCATGCCCGGCAGGTGCTCCAGGAGAGTCCTACAAGTGGTTCTGGCCTAGCCCGCAGGTGATTTTGGCGTGTCCGGCAGGTGGTTCCGGCATGCTCGGCAGGTGGTTCAGGCATGTCTGGTAGGTGGTTCCGGTCTGTCCGCGAGGTGGTTCCGGCGTGTCAGGCACGTGGTTCCGGCATGTGTGACAGGTGGTTCTGGCATGTCCGGCAGGTGATTCTGGATTGTCCACCAAGTGGCTCTGGTGTAAGCAGCAGGTGATTCCGGAGTGTACGGCAAGTGGTTCTGGCATAGCTGGCTGGTGATTTTGGGGTGTCCAGCAGGTGGCTCCAGCGAGTCGAGCAAGTTGTTCCGGTGTGCTCAGCAGGTGGTTCAGGCAGGTCCGGCAGGTGTTTCTGGTCTGTCCAGTACGTGGTGCCGGCATGTCCGGCACGTGCTTCCAGTATGTTTGAGAGGTGGTTCCTACCTTCCCGGCGGGAGATTCCGGAGCGTCCGCCATGTGATTCTGGCCTACCTGGCAGGGGATTTTGGCGTCTCTGGCTGGTGGTTCCGGCGAGTCGAAGAGGAGGTTCCGGCGTGCTCGGCAGGTGCATCCGGTGTCTCTGGCACGTCATTCTGGCACGTTCGAGAGGTGGTTCCGGCATGCCTGACAGGTGATTCCGGAGTGTCCGACAAGGGGTTCTGGCACGTCTGAGAGGTGGTTCCGGCATACCCTGCAGGTGATTCTGGCTTGTCTGCCGAGTGGTGCTGGCGTAGCCATCAGGTGATTTTGGCGTGTCCAGCAGGTGGCTCCAGCGAGTAGAGCAGGTTGTTCCAGCGTACTCAGCAGGTGGTTCAGGCGGGTCTGGCAGGTGGTTCCGGTCTCTCTAGTAGGTGGTTCCGGCGTGTCCGGCACGTGCTTCTGGCACGTCTGAGAGCTGGTTCCGGCATGCCCGGCGGGTGATTCCATAGAGTCCGCCACGTGGTTCTGGCCTAGCTGACAGGTGATTTTGGCGTCCCCGGCAGGTGGTTACAGCGAGTTGAGCAGGAGGTTCCGGCATGCTCGGCAGTTGCATCCGGTGTCTCTGGCACGTGGTTCTGGCACGTCTGACATTTGGTTGCATCATGTCTGGCAGGTGATTCCGGAGTGTCCGGCAAGAGGTTCTGGTGTAGCCGGCAGGTGATTTTGGCATGTCCGGCAGGTGTTTCTGGCGAGCTGTTCAGGTGGTTCCGGTGTTCTTGGCAGGTGATTCTGGCGTGTCCAGCAGGTGGTTCCGGTCTGTCCGGTAATGGGTTCCGTCATGTGCCGCACGTGGTTCTGGCACGTCTGAGAGGTGGTTCCCGCATGCCCGGCAGGTGCTCCAGGAGAGTCCTACAAGTGGTTCTGGCCTAGCCCGCAGGTGATTTTGGCGTGTCCGGCAGGTGGTTCCGGCATGCTCGGCAGGTGGTTCAGGCATGTCTGGTAGGTGGTTCCGGTCTGTCCGCGAGGTGGTTCCGGCGTGTCAGGCACGTGGTTCCGGCATGTGTGACAGGTGGTTCTGGCATGTCCGGCAGGTGATTCTGGATTGTCCACCAAGTGGCTCTGGTGTAACCAGCAGGTGATTCCGGAGTGTACGGCAAGTGGTTCTGGCATAGCTGGCTGGTGATTTTGGGGTGTCCAGCAGGTGGCTCCAGCGAGTCGAGCAAGTTGTTCCGGTGTGCTCAGCAGGTGGTTCAGGCAGGTCCGGCAGGTGTTTCTGGTCTGTCCAGTACGTGGTGCCGGCATGTCCGGCACGTGCTTCCAGTATGTTTGAGAGGTGGTTCCTACCTTCCCGGCGGGAGATTCCGGAGCGTCCGCCATGTGATTCTGGCCTACCTGGCAGGGGATTTTGGCGTCTCTGGCTGGTGGTTCCGGCGAGTCGAAGAGGAGGTTCCGGCGTGCTCGGCAGGTGCATCCGGTGTCTCTGGCACGTCATTCTGGCACGTTCGAGAGGTGGTTCCGGCATGCCTGACAGGTGATTCCGGAGTGTCCGACAAGGGGTTCTGGCACGTCTGAGAGGTGGTTCCGGCATACCCTGCAGGTGATTCTGGCTTGTCTGCCGAGTGGTGCTGGCGTAGCCATCAGGTGATTTTGGCGTGTCCAGCAGGTGGCTCCAGCGAGTAGAGCAGGTTGTTCCAGCGTACTCAGCAGGTGGTTCAGGCGGGTCTGGCAGGTGGTTCCGGTCTCTCTAGTAGGTGGTTCCGGCGTGTCCGGCACGTGCTTCTGGCACGTCTGAGAGCTGGTTCCGGCATGCCCGGCGGGTGATTCCATAGAGTCCGCCACGTGGTTCTGGCCTAGCTGACAGGTGATTTTGGCGTCCCCGGCAGGTGGTTACAGCGAGTTGAGCAGGAGGTTCCGGCATGCTCGGCAGTTGCATCCGGTGTCTCTGGCACGTGGTTCTGGCACGTCTGACATTTGGTTGCATCATGTCTGGCAGGTGATTCCGGAGTGTCCGGCAAGAGGTTCTGGTGTAGCCGGCAGGTGATTTTGGCATGTCCGGCAGGTGTTTCTGGCGAGCTGTTCAGGTGGTTCCGGTGTTCTTGGCAGGTGATTCTGGCGTGTCCAGCAGGTGGTTCCGGTCTGTCCGGTAATGGGTTCCGTCATGTGCCGCACGTGGTTCTGGCACGTCTGAGAGGTGGTTCCCGCATGCCCGGCAGGTGCTCCAGGAGAGTCCTACAAGTGGTTCTGGCCTAGCCCGCAGGTGATTTTGGCGTGTCCGGCAGGTGGTTCCGGCATGCTCGGCAGGTGGTTCAGGCATGTCTGGTAGGTGGTTCCGGTCTGTCCGCGAGGTGGTTCCGGCGTGTCAGGCACGTGGTTCCGGCATGTGTGACAGGTGGTTCTGGCATGTCCGGCAGGTGATTCTGGATTGTCCACCAAGTGGCTCTGGTGTAACCAGCAGGTGATTCCGGAGTGTACGGCAAGTGGTTCTGGCATAGCTGGCTGGTGATTTTGGGGTGTCCAGCAGGTGGCTCCAGCGAGTCGAGCAAGTTGTTCCGGTGTGCTCAGCAGGTGGTTCAGGCAGGTCCGGCAGGTGTTTCTGGTCTGTCCAGTACGTGGTGCCGGCATGTCCGGCACGTGCTTCCAGTATGTTTGAGAGGTGGTTCCTACCTTCCCGGCGGGAGATTCCGGAGCGTCCGCCATGTGATTCTGGCCTACCTGGCAGGGGATTTTGGCGTCTCTGGCTGGTGGTTCCGGCGAGTCGAACAGGAGGTTCCGGCGTGCTCGGCAGGTGCATCCGGTGTCTCTGGCACGTCATTCTGGCACGTTCGAGAGGTGGTTCCGGCATGCCTGACAGGTGATTCCGGAGTGTCCGACAAGGGGTTCTGGCACGTCTGAGAGGTGGTTCCGGCATACCCTGCAGGTGATTCTGGCTTGTCTGCCGAGTGGTGCTGGCGTAGCCATCAGGTGATTTTGGCGTGTCCAGCAGGTGGCTCCAGCGAGTAGAGCAGGTTGTTCCAGCGTACTCAGCAGGTGGTTCAGGCGGGTCTGGCAGGTGGTTCCGGTCTCTCTAGTAGGTGGTTCCGGCGTGTCCGGCACGTGCTTCTGGCACGTCTGAGAGCTGGTTCCGGCATGCCCGGCGGGTGATTCCATAGAGTCCGCCACGTGGTTCTGGCCTAGCTGACAGGTGATTTTGGCGTCCCCGGCAGGTGGTTACAGCGAGTTGAGCAGGAGGTTCCGGCATGCTCGGCAGTTGCATCCGGTGTCTCTGGCACGTGGTTCTGGCACGTCTGACATTTGGTTGCATCATGTCTGGCAGGTGATTCCGGAGTGTCCGGCAAGAGGTTCTGGTGTAGCCGGCAGGTGATTTTGGCATGTCCGGCAGGTGTTTCTGGCGAGCTGTTCAGGTGGTTCCGGTGTTCTTGGCAGGTGATTCTGGCGTGTCCAGCAGGTGGTTCCGGTCTGTCCGGTAATGGGTTCCGTCATGTGCCGCACGTGGTTCTGGCACGTCTGAGAGGTGGTTCCCGCATGCCCGGCAGGTGCTCCAGGAGAGTCCTACAAGTGGTTCTGGCCTAGCCCGCAGGTGATTTTGGCGTGTCCGGCAGGTGGTTCCGGCATGCTCGGCAGGTGGTTCAGGCATGTCTGGTAGGTGGTTCCGGTCTGTCCGCGAGGTGGTTCCGGCGTGTCAGGCACGTGGTTCCGGCATGTGTGACAGGTGGTTCTGGCATGTCCGGCAGGTGATTCTGGATTGTCCACCAAGTGGCTCTGGTGTAACCAGCAGGTGATTCCGGAGTGTACGGCAAGTGGTTCTGGCATAGCTGGCTGGTGATTTTGGGGTGTCCAGCAGGTGGCTCCAGCGAGTCGAGCAAGTTGTTCCGGTGTGCTCAGCAGGTGGTTCAGGCAGGTCCGGCAGGTGTTTCTGGTCTGTCCAGTACGTGGTGCCGGCATGTCCGGCACGTGCTTCCAGTATGTTTGAGAGGTGGTTCCTACCTTCCCGGCGGGAGATTCCGGAGCGTCCGCCATGTGATTCTGGCCTACCTGGCAGGGGATTTTGGCGTCTCTGGCTGGTGGTTCCGGCGAGTCGAAGAGGAGGTTCCGGCGTGCTCGGCAGGTGCATCCGGTGTCTCTGGCACGTCATTCTGGCACGTTCGAGAGGTGGTTCCGGCATGCCTGACAGGTGATTCCGGAGTGTCCGACAAGGGGTTCTGGCACGTCTGAGAGGTGGTTCCGGCATACCCTGCAGGTGATTCTGGCTTGTCTGCCGAGTGGTGCTGGCGTAGCCATCAGGTGATTTTGGCGTGTCCAGCAGGTGGCTCCAGCGAGTAGAGCAGGTTGTTCCAGCGTACTCAGCAGGTGGTTCAGGCGGGTCTGGCAGGTGGTTCCGGTCTCTCTAGTAGGTGGTTCCGGCGTGTCCGGCACGTGCTTCTGGCACGTCTGAGAGCTGGTTCCGGCATGCCCGGCGGGTGATTCCATAGAGTCCGCCACGTGGTTCTGGCCTAGCTGACAGGTGATTTTGGCGTCCCCGGCAGGTGGTTACAGCGAGTTGAGCAGGAGGTTCCGGCATGCTCGGCAGTTGCATCCGGTGTCTCTGGCACGTGGTTCTGGCACGTCTGACATTTGGTTGCATCATGTCTGGCAGGTGATTCCGGAGTGTCCGGCAAGAGGTTCTGGTGTAGCCGGCAGGTGATTTTGGCATGTCCGGCAGGTGTTTCTGGCGAGCTGTTCAGGTGGTTCCGGTGTTCTTGGCAGGTGATTCTGGCGTGTCCAGCAGGTGGTTCCGGTCTGTCCGGTAATGGGTTCCGTCATGTGCCGCACGTGGTTCTGGCACGTCTGAGAGGTGGTTCCCGCATGCCCGGCAGGTGCTCCAGGAGAGTCCTACAAGTGGTTCTGGCCTAGCCCGCAGGTGATTTTGGCGTGTCCGGCAGGTGGTTCCGGCATGCTCGGCAGGTGGTTCAGGCATGTCTGGTAGGTGGTTCCGGTCTGTCCGCGAGGTGGTTCCGGCGTGTCAGGCACGTGGTTCCGGCATGTGTGACAGGTGGTTCTGGCATGTCCGGCAGGTGATTCTGGATTGTCCACCAAGTGGCTCTGGTGTAACCAGCAGGTGATTCCGGAGTGTACGGCAAGTGGTTCTGGCATAGCTGGCTGGTGATTTTGGGGTGTCCAGCAGGTGGCTCCAGCGAGTCGAGCAAGTTGTTCCGGTGTGCTCAGCAGGTGGTTCAGGCAGGTCCGGCAGGTGTTTCTGGTCTGTCCAGTACGTGGTGCCGGCATGTCCGGCACGTGCTTCCAGTATGTTTGAGAGGTGGTTCCTACCTTCCCGGCGGGAGATTCCGGAGCGTCCGCCATGTGATTCTGGCCTACCTGGCAGGGGATTTTGGCGTCTCTGGCTGGTGGTTCCGGCGAGTCGAAGAGGAGGTTCCGGCGTGCTCGGCAGGTGCATCCGGTGTCTCTGGCACGTCATTCTGGCACGTTCGAGAGGTGGTTCCGGCATGCCTGACAGGTGATTCCGGAGTGTCCGACAAGGGGTTCTGGCACGTCTGAGAGGTGGTTCCGGCATACCCTGCAGGTGATTCTGGCTTGTCTGCCGAGTGGTGCTGGCGTAGCCATCAGGTGATTTTGGCGTGTCCAGCAGGTGGCTCCAGCGAGTAGAGCAGGTTGTTCCAGCGTACTCAGCAGGTGGTTCAGGCGGGTCTGGCAGGTGGTTCCGGTCTCTCTAGTAGGTGGTTCCGGCGTGTCCGGCACGTGCTTCTGGCACGTCTGAGAGCTGGTTCCGGCATGCCCGGCGGGTGATTCCATAGAGTCCGCCACGTGGTTCTGGCCTAGCTGACAGGTGATTTTGGCGTCCCCGGCAGGTGGTTACAGCGAGTTGAGCAGGAGGTTCCGGCATGCTCGGCAGTTGCATCCGGTGTCTCTGGCACGTGGTTCTGGCACGTCTGACATTTGGTTGCATCATGTCTGGCAGGTGATTCCGGAGTGTCCGGCAAGAGGTTCTGGTGTAGCCGGCAGGTGATTTTGGCATGTCCGGCAGGTGTTTCTGGCGAGCTGTTCAGGTGGTTCCGGTGTTCTTGGCAGGTGATTCTGGCGTGTCCAGCAGGTGGTTCCGGTCTGTCCGGTAATGGGTTCCGTCATGTGCCGCACGTGGTTCTGGCACGTCTGAGAGGTGGTTCCCGCATGCCCGGCAGGTGCTCCAGGAGAGTCCTACAAGTGGTTCTGGCCTAGCCCGCAGGTGATTTTGGCGTGTCCGGCAGGTGGTTCCGGCATGCTCGGCAGGTGGTTCAGGCATGTCTGGTAGGTGGTTCCGGTCTGTCCGCGAGGTGGTTCCGGCGTGTCAGGCACGTGGTTCCGGCATGTGTGACAGGTGGTTCTGGCATGTCCGGCAGGTGATTCTGGATTGTCCACCAAGTGGCTCTGGTGTAACCAGCAGGTGATTCCGGAGTGTACGGCAAGTGGTTCTGGCATAGCTGGCTGGTGATTTTGGGGTGTCCAGCAGGTGGCTCCAGCGAGTCGAGCAAGTTGTTCCGGTGTGCTCAGCAGGTGGTTCAGGCAGGTCCGGCAGGTGTTTCTGGTCTGTCCAGTACGTGGTGCCGGCATGTCCGGCACGTGCTTCCAGTATGTTTGAGAGGTGGTTCCTACCTTCCCGGCGGGAGATTCCGGAGCGTCGCCATGTGATTCTGGCCTACCTGGCAGGGGATTTTGGCGTCTCTGGCTGGTGGTTCCGGCGAGTCGAAGAGGAGGTTCCGGCGTGCTCGGCAGGTGCATCCGGTGTCTCTGGCACGTCATTCTGGCACGTTCGAGAGGTGGTTCCGGCATGCCTGACAGGTGATTCCGGAGTGTCCGACAAGGGGTTCTGGCACGTCTGAGAGGTGGTTCCGGCATACCCTGCAGGTGATTCTGGCTTGTCTGCCGAGTGGTGCTGGCGTAGCCATCAGGTGATTTTGGCGTGTCCAGCAGGTGGCTCCAGCGAGTAGAGCAGGTTGTTCCAGCGTACTCAGCAGGTGGTTCAGGCGGGTCTGGCAGGTGGTTCCGGTCTCTCTAGTAGGTGGTTCCGGCGTGTCCGGCACGTGCTTCTGGCACGTCTGAGAGCTGGTTCCGGCATGCCCGGCGGGTGATTCCATAGAGTCCGCCACGTGGTTCTGGCCTAGCTGACAGGTGATTTTGGCGTCCCCGGCAGGTGGTTACAGCGAGTTGAGCAGGAGGTTCCGGCATGCTCGGCAGTTGCATCCGGTGTCTCTGGCACGTGGTTCTGGCACGTCTGACATTTGGTTGCATCATGTCTGGCAGGTGATTCCGGAGTGTCCGGCAAGAGGTTCTGGTGTAGCCGGCAGGTGATTTTGGCATGTCCGGCAGGTGTTTCTGGCGAGCTGTTCAGGTGGTTCCGGTGTTCTTGGCAGGTGATTCTGGCGTGTCCAGCAGGTGGTTCCGGTCTGTCCGGTAATGGGTTCCGTCATGTGCCGCACGTGGTTCTGGCACGTCTGAGAGGTGGTTCCCGCATGCCCGGCAGGTGCTCCAGGAGAGTCCTACAAGTGGTTCTGGCCTAGCCCGCAGGTGATTTTGGCGTGTCCGGCAGGTGGTTCCGGCATGCTCGGCAGGTGGTTCAGGCATGTCTGGTAGGTGGTTCCGGTCTGTCCGCGAGGTGGTTCCGGCGTGTCAGGCACGTGGTTCCGGCATGTGTGACAGGTGGTTCTGGCATGTCCGGCAGGTGATTCTGGATTGTCCACCAAGTGGCTCTGGTGTAACCAGCAGGTGATTCCGGAGTGTACGGCAAGTGGTTCTGGCATAGCTGGCTGGTGATTTTGGGGTGTCCAGCAGGTGGCTCCAGCGAGTCGAGCAAGTTGTTCCGGTGTGCTCAGCAGGTGGTTCAGGCAGGTCCGGCAGGTGTTTCTGGTCTGTCCAGTACGTGGTGCCGGCATGTCCGGCACGTGCTTCCAGTATGTTTGAGAGGTGGTTCCTACCTTCCCGGCGGGAGATTCCGGAGCGTCCGCCATGTGATTCTGGCCTACCTGGCAGGGGATTTTGGCGTCTCTGGCTGGTGGTTCCGGCGAGTCGAAGAGGAGGTTCCGGCGTGCTCGGCAGGTGCATCCGGTGTCTCTGGCACGTCATTCTGGCACGTTCGAGAGGTGGTTCCGGCATGCCTGACAGGTGATTCCGGAGTGTCCGACAAGGGGTTCTGGCACGTCTGAGAGGTGGTTCCGGCATACCCTGCAGGTGATTCTGGCTTGTCTGCCGAGTGGTGCTGGCGTAGCCATCAGGTGATTTTGGCGTGTCCAGCAGGTGGCTCCAGCGAGTAGAGCAGGTTGTTCCAGCGTACTCAGCAGGTGGTTCAGGCGGGTCTGGCAGGTGGTTCCGGTCTCTCTAGTAGGTGGTTCCGGCGTGTCCGGCACGTGCTTCTGGCACGTCTGAGAGCTGGTTCCGGCATGCCCGGCGGGTGATTCCATAGAGTCCGCCACGTGGTTCTGGCCTAGCTGACAGGTGATTTTGGCGTCCCCGGCAGGTGGTTACAGCGAGTTGAGCAGGAGGTTCCGGCATGCTCGGCAGTTGCATCCGGTGTCTCTGGCACGTGGTTCTGGCACGTCTGACATTTGGTTGCATCATGTCTGGCAGGTGATTCCGGAGTGTCCGGCAAGAGGTTCTGGTGTAGCCGGCAGGTGATTTTGGCATGTCCGGCAGGTGTTTCTGGCGAGCTGTTCAGGTGGTTCCGGTGTTCTTGGCAGGTGATTCTGGCGTGTCCAGCAGGTGGTTCCGGTCTGTCCGGTAATGGGTTCCGTCATGTGCCGCACGTGGTTCTGGCACGTCTGAGAGGTGGTTCCCGCATGCCCGGCAGGTGCTCCAGGAGAGTCCTACAAGTGGTTCTGGCCTAGCCCGCAGGTGATTTTGGCGTGTCCGGCAGGTGGTTCCGGCATGCTCGGCAGGTGGTTCAGGCATGTCTGGTAGGTGGTTCCGGTCTGTCCGCGAGGTGGTTCCGGCGTGTCAGGCACGTGGTTCCGGCATGTGTGACAGGTGGTTCTGGCATGTCCGGCAGGTGATTCTGGATTGTCCACCAAGTGGCTCTGGTGTAACCAGCAGGTGATTCCGGAGTGTACGGCAAGTGGTTCTGGCATAGCTGGCTGGTGATTTTGGGGTGTCCAGCAGGTGGCTCCAGCGAGTCGAGCAAGTTGTTCCGGTGTGCTCAGCAGGTGGTTCAGGCAGGTCCGGCAGGTGTTTCTGGTCTGTCCAGTACGTGGTGCCGGCATGTCCGGCACGTGCTTCCAGTATGTTTGAGAGGTGGTTCCTACCTTCCCGGCGGGAGATTCCGGAGCGTCCGCCATGTGATTCTGGCCTACCTGGCAGGGGATTTTGGCGTCTCTGGCTGGTGGTTCCGGCGAGTCGAAGAGGAGGTTCCGGCGTGCTCGGCAGGTGCATCCGGTGTCTCTGGCACGTCATTCTGGCACGTTCGAGAGGTGGTTCCGGCATGCCTGACAGGTGATTCCGGAGTGTCCGACAAGGGGTTCTGGCACGTCTGAGAGGTGGTTCCGGCATACCCTGCAGGTGATTCTGGCTTGTCTGCCGAGTGGTGCTGGCGTAGCCATCAGGTGATTTTGGCGTGTCCAGCAGGTGGCTCCAGCGAGTAGAGCAGGTTGTTCCAGCGTACTCAGCAGGTGGTTCAGGCGGGTCTGGCAGGTGGTTCCGGTCTCTCTAGTAGGTGGTTCCGGCGTGTCCGGCACGTGCTTCTGGCACGTCTGAGAGCTGGTTCCGGCATGCCCGGCGGGTGATTCCATAGAGTCCGCCACGTGGTTCTGGCCTAGCTGACAGGTGATTTTGGCGTCCCCGGCAGGTGGTTACAGCGAGTTGAGCAGGAGGTTCCGGCATGCTCGGCAGTTGCATCCGGTGTCTCTGGCACGTGGTTCTGGCACGTCTGACATTTGGTTGCATCATGTCTGGCAGGTGATTCCGGAGTGTCCGGCAAGAGGTTCTGGTGTAGCCGGCAGGTGATTTTGGCATGTCCGGCAGGTGTTTCTGGCGAGCTGTTCAGGTGGTTCCGGTGTTCTTGGCAGGTGATTCTGGCGTGTCCAGCAGGTGGTTCCGGTCTGTCCGGTAATGGGTTCCGTCATGTGCCGCACGTGGTTCTGGCACGTCTGAGAGGTGGTTCCCGCATGCCCGGCAGGTGCTCCAGGAGAGTCCTACAAGTGGTTCTGGCCTAGCCCGCAGGTGATTTTGGCGTGTCCGGCAGGTGGTTCCGGCATGCTCGGCAGGTGGTTCAGGCATGTCTGGTAGGTGGTTCCGGTCTGTCCGCGAGGTGGTTCCGGCGTGTCAGGCACGTGGTTCCGGCATGTGTGACAGGTGGTTCTGGCATGTCCGGCAGGTGATTCTGGATTGTCCACCAAGTGGCTCTGGTGTAACCAGCAGGTGATTCCGGAGTGTACGGCAAGTGGTTCTGGCATAGCTGGCTGGTGATTTTGGGGTGTCCAGCAGGTGGCTCCAGCGAGTCGAGCAAGTTGTTCCGGTGTGCTCAGCAGGTGGTTCAGGCAGGTCCGGCAGGTGTTTCTGGTCTGTCCAGTACGTGGTGCCGGCATGTCCGGCACGTGCTTCCAGTATGTTTGAGAGGTGGTTCCTACCTTCCCGGCGGGAGATTCCGGAGCGTCCGCCATGTGATTCTGGCCTACCTGGCAGGGGATTTTGGCGTCTCTGGCTGGTGGTTCCGGCGAGTCGAAGAGGAGGTTCCGGCGTGCTCGGCAGGTGCATCCGGTGTCTCTGGCACGTCATTCTGGCACGTTCGAGAGGTGGTTCCGGCATGCCTGACAGGTGATTCCGGAGTGTCCGACAAGGGGTTCTGGCACGTCTGAGAGGTGGTTCCGGCATACCCTGCAGGTGATTCTGGCTTGTCTGCCGAGTGGTGCTGGCGTAGCCATCAGGTGATTTTGGCGTGTCCAGCAGGTGGCTCCAGCGAGTAGAGCAGGTTGTTCCAGCGTACTCAGCAGGTGGTTCAGGCGGGTCTGGCAGGTGGTTCCGGTCTCTCTAGTAGGTGGTTCCGGCGTGTCCGGCACGTGCTTCTGGCACGTCTGAGAGCTGGTTCCGGCATGCCCGGCGGGTGATTCCATAGAGTCCGCCACGTGGTTCTGGCCTAGCTGACAGGTGATTTTGGCGTCCCCGGCAGGTGGTTACAGCGAGTTGAGCAGGAGGTTCCGGCATGCTCGGCAGTTGCATCCGGTGTCTCTGGCACGTGGTTCTGGCACGTCTGACATTTGGTTGCATCATGTCTGGCAGGTGATTCCGGAGTGTCCGGCAAGAGGTTCTGGTGTAGCCGGCAGGTGATTTTGGCATGTCCGGCAGGTGTTTCTGGCGAGCTGTTCAGGTGGTTCCGGTGTTCTTGGCAGGTGATTCTGGCGTGTCCAGCAGGTGGTTCCGGTCTGTCCGGTAATGGGTTCCGTCATGTGCCGCACGTGGTTCTGGCACGTCTGAGAGGTGGTTCCCGCATGCCCGGCAGGTGCTCCAGGAGAGTCCTACAAGTGGTTCTGGCCTAGCCCGCAGGTGATTTTGGCGTGTCCGGCAGGTGGTTCCGGCATGCTCGGCAGGTGGTTCAGGCATGTCTGGTAGGTGGTTCCGGTCTGTCCGCGAGGTGGTTCCGGCGTGTCAGGCACGTGGTTCCGGCATGTGTGACAGGTGGTTCTGGCATGTCCGGCAGGTGATTCTGGATTGTCCACCAAGTGGCTCTGGTGTAACCAGCAGGTGATTCCGGAGTGTACGGCAAGTGGTTCTGGCATAGCTGGCTGGTGATTTTGGGGTGTCCAGCAGGTGGCTCCAGCGAGTCGAGCAAGTTGTTCCGGTGTGCTCAGCAGGTGGTTCAGGCAGGTCCGGCAGGTGTTTCTGGTCTGTCCAGTACGTGGTGCCGGCATGTCCGGCACGTGCTTCCAGTATGTTTGAGAGGTGGTTCCTACCTTCCCGGCGGGAGATTCGGAGCGTCCGCCATGTGATTCTGGCCTACCTGGCAGGGGATTTTGGCGTCTCTGGCTGGTGGTTCCGGCGAGTCGAACAGGAGGTTCCGGCGTGCTCGGCAGGTGCATCCGGTGTCTCTGGCACGTCATTCTGGCACGTTCGAGAGGTGGTTCCGGCATGCCTGACAGGTGATTCCGGAGTGTCCGACAAGGGGTTCTGGCACGTCTGAGAGGTGGTTCCGGCATACCCTGCAGGTGATTCTGGCTTGTCTGCCGAGTGGTGCTGGCGTAGCCATCAGGTGATTTTGGCGTGTCCAGCAGGTGGCTCCAGCGAGTAGAGCAGGTTGTTCCAGCGTACTCAGCAGGTGGTTCAGGCGGGTCTGGCAGGTGGTTCCGGTCTCTCTAGTAGGTGGTTCCGGCGTGTCCGGCACGTGCTTCTGGCACGTCTGAGAGCTGGTTCCGGCATGCCCGGCGGGTGATTCCATAGAGTCCGCCACGTGGTTCTGGCCTAGCTGACAGGTGATTTTGGCGTCCCCGGCAGGTGGTTACAGCGAGTTGAGCAGGAGGTTCCGGCAATGCTCGGCAGTTGCATCCGGTGTCTCTGGCACGTGGTTCTGGCACGTCTGACATTTGGTTGCATCATGTCTGGCAGGTGATTCCGGAGTGTCCGGCAAGAGGTTCTGGTGTAGCCGGCAGGTGATTTTGGCATGTCCGGCAGGTGTTTCTGGCGAGCTGTTCAGGTGGTTCCGGTGTTCTTGGCAGGTGATTCTGGCGTGTCCAGCAGGTGGTTCCGGTCTGTCCGGTAATGGGTTCCGTCATGTGCCGCACGTGGTTCTGGCACGTCTGAGAGGTGGTTCCCGCATGCCCGGCAGGTGCTCCAGGAGAGTCCTACAAGTGGTTCTGGCCTAGCCCGCAGGTGATTTTGGCGTGTCCGGCAGGTGGTTCCGGCATGCTCGGCAGGTGGTTCAGGCATGTCTGGTAGGTGGTTCCGGTCTGTCCGCGAGGTGGTTCCGGCGTGTCAGGCACGTGGTTCCGGCATGTGTGACAGGTGGTTCTGGCATGTCCGGCAGGTGATTCTGGATTGTCCACCAAGTGGCTCTGGTGTAACCAGCAGGTGATTCCGGAGTGTACGGCAAGTGGTTCTGGCATAGCTGGCTGGTGATTTTGGGGTGTCCAGCAGGTGGCTCCAGCGAGTCGAGCAAGTTGTTCCGGTGTGCTCAGCAGGTGGTTCAGGCAGGTCCGGCAGGTGTTTCTGGTCTGTCCAGTACGTGGTGCCGGCATGTCCGGCACGTGCTTCCAGTATGTTTGAGAGGTGGTTCCTACCTTCCGGCGGGAGATTCCGGAGCGTCCGCCATGTGATTCTGGCCTACCTGGCAGGGGATTTTGGCGTCTCTGGCTGGTGGTTCCGGCGAGTCGAAGAGGAGGTTCCGGCGTGCTCGGCAGGTGCATCCGGTGTCTCTGGCACGTCATTCTGGCACGTTCGAGAGGTGGTTCCGGCATGCCTGACAGGTGATTCCGGAGTGTCCGACAAGGGGTTCTGGCACGTCTGAGAGGTGGTTCCGGCATACCCTGCAGGTGATTCTGGCTTGTCTGCCGAGTGGTGCTGGCGTAGCCATCAGGTGATTTTGGCGTGTCCAGCAGGTGGCTCCAGCGAGTAGAGCAGGTTGTTCCAGCGTACTCAGCAGGTGGTTCAGGCGGGTCTGGCAGGTGGTTCCGGTCTCTCTAGTAGGTGGTTCCGGCGTGTCCGGCACGTGCTTCTGGCACGTCTGAGAGCTGGTTCCGGCATGCCCGGCGGGTGATTCCATAGAGTCCGCCACGTGGTTCTGGCCTAGCTGACAGGTGATTTTGGCGTCCCCGGCAGGTGGTTACAGCGAGTTGAGCAGGAGGTTCCGGCATGCTCGGCAGTTGCATCCGGGTGTCTCTGGCACGTGGTTCTGGCACGTCTGACATTTGGTTGCATCATGTCTGGCAGGTGATTCCGGAGTGTCCGGCAAGAGGTTCTGGTGTAGCCGGCAGGTGATTTTGGCATGTCCGGCAGGTGTTTCTGGCGAGCTGTTCAGGTGGTTCCGGTGTTCTTGGCAGGTGATTCTGGCGTGTCCAGCAGGTGGTTCCGGTCTGTCCGGTAATGGGTTCCGTCATGTGCCGCACGTGGTTCTGGCACGTCTGAGAGGTGGTTCCCGCATGCCCGGCAGGTGCTCCAGGAGAGTCCTACAAGTGGTTCTGGCCTAGCCCGCAGGTGATTTTGGCGTGTCCGGCAGGTGGTTCCGGCATGCTCGGCAGGTGGTTCAGGCATGTCTGGTAGGTGGTTCCGGTCTGTCCGCGAGGTGGTTCCGGCGTGTCAGGCACGTGGTTCCGGCATGTGTGACAGGTGGTTCTGGCATGTCCGGCAGGTGATTCTGGATTGTCCACCAAGTGGCTCTGGTGTAAGCAGCAGGTGATTCCGGAGTGTACGGCAAGTGGTTCTGGCATAGCTGGCTGGTGATTTTGGGGTGTCCAGCAGGTGGCTCCAGCGAGTCGAGCAAGTTGTTCCGGTGTGGCTCAGCAGGTGGTTCAGGCAGGTCCGGCAGGTGTTTCTGGTCTGTCCAGTACGTGGTGCCGGCATGTCCGGCACGTGCTTCCAGTATGTTTGAGAGGTGGTTCCTACCTTCCCGGCGGGAGATTCCGGAGCGTCCGCCATGTGATTCTGGCCTACCTGCAGGGGATTTTGGCGTCTCTGGCTGGTGGTTCCGGCGAGTCGAAGCAGGAGGTTCCGGCGTGCTCGGCAGGTGCATCCGGTGTCTCTGGCACGTCATTCTGGCACGTTCGAGAGGTGGTTCCGGCATGCCTGACAGGTGATTCCGGAGTGTCCGACAAGGGGTTCTGGCACGTCTGAGAGGTGGTTCCGCATACCTGCAGGTGATTCTGGCTTGTCTGCCGAGTGGTGCTGGCGTAGCCATCAGGTGATTTTGGCGTGTCCAGCAGGTGGCTCCAGCGAGTAGAGCAGGTTGTTCCAGCGTACTCAGCAGGTGGTTCAGGCGGGTCTGGCAGGTGGTTCCGGTCTCTCTAGTAGGTGGTTCCGGCGTGTCCGGCACGTGCTTCTGGCACGTCTGAGAGCTGGTTCCGGCATGCCCGGCGGTGATTCCATAGAGTCCGCCACGTGGTTCTGGCCTAGCTGACAGGTGATTTTGGCGTCCCCGGCAGGTGGTTACAGCGAGTTGAGCAGGAGGTTCCGGCATGCTCGGCAGTTGCATCCGGTGTCTCTGGCACGTGGTTCTGGCACGTCTGACATTTGGTTGCATCATGTCTGCAGGTGATTCCGGAGTGTCCGGCAAGAGGTTCTGGTGTAGCCGGCAGGTGATTTTGGCATGTCCGGCAGGTGTTTCTGGCGAGCTGTTCAGGTGGTTCCGGTGTTCTTGGCAGGTGATTCTGGCGTGTCCAGCAGGTGGTTCCGGTCTGTCCGGTAATGGGTTCCGTCATGTGCGCACGTGGTTCTGGCACGTCTGAGAGGTGGTTCCCGCATGCCCGGCAGGTGCTCCAGGAGAGTCCTACAAGTGGTTCTGGCCTAGCCCGCAGGTGATTTTGGCGTGTCCGGCAGGTGGTTCCGGCATGCTCGGCAGGTGGTTCAGGCATGTCTGGTAGGTGGTTCCGGTCTGTCCGCGAGGTGGTTCCGCGTGTCAGGCACGTGGTTCCGGCATGTGTGACAGGTGGTTCTGGCATGTCCGGCAGGTGATTCTGGATTGTCCACCAAGTGGCTCTGGTGTAAGCAGCAGGTGATTCCGGAGTGTACGGCAAGTGGTTCTGGCATAGCTGGCTGGTGATTTTGGGGTGTCCAGCAGGGTGGCTCCAGCGAGTCGAGCAAGTTGTTCCGGTGTGCTCAGCAGGTGGTTCAGGCAGGTCCGGCAGGTGTTTCTGGTCTGTCCAGTACGTGGTGCCGGCATGTCCGGCACGTGCTTCCAGTATGTTTGAGAGGTGGTTCCTACCTTCCCGGCGGGAGATTCCGGGAGCGTCCGCCATGTGATTCTGGCCTACCTGGCAGGGGATTTTGGCGTCTCTGGCTGGTGGTTCCGGCGAGTCGAACAGGAGGTTCCGGCGTGCTCGGCAGGTGCATCCGGTGTCTCTGGCACGTCATTCTGGCACGTTCGAGAGGTGGTTCCGGCATGCCTGACAGGTGATTCCGGAGTGTCCGACAAGGGGTTCTGGCACGTCTGAGAGGTGGTTCCGGCATACCCTGCAGGTGATTCTGGCTTGTCTGCCGAGTGGTGCTGGCGTAGCCATCAGGTGATTTTGGCGTGTCCAGCAGGTGGCTCCAGCGAGTAGAGCAGGTTGTTCCAGCGTACTCAGCAGGTGGTTCAGGCGGGTCTGGCAGGTGGTTCCGGTCCTCTCTAGTAGGTGTTCCGGCGTGTCCGGCACGTGCTTCTGGCACGTCTGAGAGCTGGTTCCGGCATGCCCGGCGGGTGATTCCATAGAGTCCGCCACGTGGTTCTGGCCTAGCTGACAGGTGATTTTGGCGTCCCCGGCAGGTGGTTACAGCGAGTTGAGCAGGAGGTTCCGGCATGCTCGGCAGTTGCATCCGGTGTCTCTGGCACGTGGTTCTGGCACGTCTGACATTTGGTTGCATCATGTCTGGCAGGTGATTCCGGAGTGTCCGGCAAGAGGTTCTGGTGTAGCCGGCAGGTGATTTTGGCATGTCCGGCAGGTGTTTCTGGCGAGCTGTTCAGGTGGTTCCGGTGTTCTTGGCAGGTGATTCTGGCGTGTCCAGCAGGTGGTTCCGGTCTGTCCGGTAATGGGTTCCGTCATGTGCGCACGTGGTTCTGGCACGTCTGAGAGGTGGTTCCCGCATGCCCGGCAGGTGCTCCAGGAGAGTCCTACAAGTGGTTCTGGCCTAGCCCGCAGGTGATTTTGGCGTGTCCGGCAGGTGGTTCCGGCATGCTCGGCAGGTGGTTCAGGCATGTCTGGTAGGTGGTTCCGGTCTGTCCGCGAGGTGGTTCCGGCGTGTCAGGCACGTGGTTCCGGCATGTGTGACAGGTGGTTCTGGCATGTCCGGCAGGTGATTCTGGATTGTCCACCAAGTGGCTCTGGTGTAAGCAGCAGGTGATTCCGGAGTGTACGGCAAGTGGTTCTGGCATAGCTGGCTGGTGATTTTGGGGTGTCCAGCAGGTGGCTCCAGCGAGTCGAGCAAGTTGTTCCGGTGTGCTCAGCAGGTGGTTCAGGCAGGTCCGGCAGGTGTTTCTGGTCTGTCCAGTACGTGGTGCCGGCATGTCCGGCACGTGCTTCCAGTATGTTTGAGAGGTGGTTCCTACCTTCCCGGCGGGAGATTCCGGAGCGTCCGCCATGTGATTCTGGCCTACCTGGCAGGGGATTTTGGCGTCTCTGGCTGGTGGTTCCGGCGAGTCGAACAGGAGGTTCCGGCGTGCTCGGCAGGTGCATCCGGTGTCTCTGGCACGTCATTCTGGCACGTTCGAGAGGTGGTTCCGGCATGCCTGACAGGTGATTCCGGTAGTGTCCGACAAGGGGTTCTGGCACGTCTGAGAGGTGGTTCCGGCATACCCTGCAGGTGATTCTGGCTTGTCTGCCGAGTGGTGCTGGCGTAGCATCAGGTGATTTTGGCGTGTCCAGCAGGTGGCTCCAGCGAGTAGAGCAGGTTGTTCCAGCGTACTCAGCAGGTGGTTCAGGCGGGTCTGGCAGGTGGTTCCGGTCTCTCTAGTAGGTGGTTCCGGCGTGTCCGGCACGTGCTTCTGGCACGTCTGAGAGCTGGTTCCGGCATGCCCGGCGGGTGATTCCATAGAGTCCGCCACGTGGTTCTGGCCTAGCTGACAGGTGATTTTGGCGTCCCCGGCAGGTGGTTACAGCGAGTTGAGCAGGAGGTTCTCGGCATGCTCGGCAGTTGCATCGGTGTCTCTGGCACGTGGTTCTGGCACGTCTGACATTTGGTTGCATCATGTCTGGCAGGTGATTCCGGAGTGTCCGGCAAGAGGTTCTGGTGTAGCCGGCAGGTGATTTTGGCATGTCCGGCAGGTGTTTTCTGGCGAGCTGTTCAGGTGGTTCCGGTGTTCTTGGCAGGTGATTCTGGCGTGTCCAGCAGGTGGTTCCGGTCTGTCCGGTAATGGGTTCCGTCATGTGCCGCACGTGGTTCTGGCACGTCTGAGAGGTGGTTCCCGCATGCCCGGCAGGTGCTCCAGGAGATTCCTACAAGTGGTTCTGGCCTAGCCCGCAGGTGATTTTGGCGTGTCCGGCAGGTGGTTCGGCATGCTCGGCAGGTGGGTTCAGGCATGTCTGGTAGGTGGTTCCGGTCTGTCCGCGAGGTGGTTCCGGCGTGTCAGGCACGTGGTTCCGGCATGTGTGACAGGTGGTTCTGGCATGTCCGGCAGGTGATTCTGGATTGTCCACCAAGTGGCTCTGGTGTAAGCAGCAGGTGATTCCGGAGTGTACGGCAAGTGGTTCTGGCATAGCTGGCTGGTGATTTTGGGGGCGTGTCCAGCAGGTGGCTCCAGCGAGTCGAGCAAGTTGTTCCGGTGTGCTCAGCAGGTGGTTCAGGCAGGTCCGGCAGGTGTTTCTGGTCTGTCCAGTACGTGGTGCCGGCATGTCCAGGCACGTGCTTCCAGTATGTTTGAGAGGTGGTTCCTACCTTCCCGGCGGGAGATTCCGGAGCGTCCGCCATGTGATTCTGGCCTACCTGGCAGGGGATTTTGGCGTCTCTGGCTGGTGGTTCCGGCGAGTCGAAGAGGAGGTTCCGGCGTGCTCGGCAGGTGCATCCGGTGTCTCTGGCACGTCATTCTGGCACGTTCGAGAGGTGGTTCCGGCATACCCTGCAGGTGATTCCTGGCTTGTCTGCCGAGTGGTGCTGGCGTAGCCATCAGGTGATTTTGGCGTGTCCAGCAGGTGGCTCCAGCGAGTAGAGCAGGTTGTTCCAGCGTACTCAGCAGGTGGTTCAGGCGGGTCTGGCAGGTGGTTCCGGTCTCTCTAGTAGGTGGTTCCGGCGTGTCCGGCACGTGCTTCTGGCACGTCTGAGAGCTGGTTCCGGCATGCCCGGCGGGGTGATTCCATAGAGTCCGCCCACGTGGTTCTGGCCTAGCTGACAGGTGATTTTGGCGTCCCCGGCAGGTGGTTACAGCGAGTTGAGCAGGAGGTTCCCGGCATGCTCGGCAGTTGCATCCGGTGTCTCTGCACGTGGTTCTGGCACGTCTGACATTTGGTTGCATCATGTCTGGCAGGTGATTCCGGAGTGTCCGGCAAGAGGTTCTGGTGTAGCCGGCAGGTGATTTTGGCATGTCCGGCAGGTGTTTCTGGCGAGCTGTTCAGGTGGTTCCGGTGTTCTTGGCAGGTGATTCTGGCGTGTCCAGCAGGGTGGTTCCGGTCTGTCCGGTAATGGGGTTCCGTCATGTGCCGCACGTGGTTCTGGCACGTCTGTGAGGTGGTTCCCGCATGCCCCGCAGGGTGCTCCAGGAGAGTCCTACAAGTGGTTCTGGCCTAGCCCGCAGGTGATTTTGGCGTGTCCGCAGTGGTTCCGGCATGCTCGGCAGGTGGTTCAGGCATGTCTGGTAGGTGGTTTCCGGTCTGTCCGCGAGGTGGTTCCGGCGTGTCAGGCACGTGGTTCCGGCATGTGTGACAGGTGGTTCTGGCATGTCCGGGCAGGTGATTCTGGATTGTCCACCAAGTGGCTCTGGTGTAAGCAGCAGGGTGATTCCGGAGTGTACGGCAAGTGGTTCTGGCATAGCTGGCTGGTGATTTTGGGGTGTCCAGCAGGTGGCTCCATGCGAGTCGAGCAAGTTGTTCCGGTGTGCTCTAGCAGGTGGTTCAGGCAGGTCCGGCAGGTGTTTCTGGTCTGTCCAGTACGTGGTGCCGGGCATGTCCGGCACGTGCTTTCCAGTATGTTTGAGAGGTGGTTCCTACCTTCCCGGCGGGAGATTCCGGAAAAAAAAACATGTGATTCTGGCCTACCTG